>NC_077233.1:34169860-34434860 GCF_027887165.1 Monodelphis domestica | reverse complement strand
CATTTCACTTACCAATTTTCTATGTATTGTTGCAGACATCTCAACAATGAGCATGCGCTGGACGATAGGAGTACAGCTCAATGTAGAGTACAGATGCAGGTTGTACAGCAGTTAGAGCTCCAGGTAAAAGAACATTTATTTTAATTTTACCTCAATATTCATCAAAATTCCAAATCTTTACATTGCTGTAATGAGTTCTGGTCCATTCATTATTGATGGAACAGGAGATTTTGAAACCTATTGTTGTGATTTTTTTAAAACCCTTGAGAAAATTTAGTCTCATTTCTCTTTTATAAAATGCAGTATGAATTTTTTAAAAGTATATTTGTATGTATGCACCATCTCTCAATTATCCATTTTCTGGATTATCTGTGGTTGATTAGGAGCTCCTTTTCTCCCACTTACTGATTCTCAAACTGCCTACAACAGGCCTGAGCTGGGGAGAAATTGGAGCTTGGGAAGAATAATTTTTGTGTGTATGTGTGTGCGTGTGCACATGCATGGGCTTTGCATGTGTGCGTGCCTGCCATATGTGTAGGCAAGAGGTTAGCAGAGGAGGGGAAATTAAAACAATGTTGTACATTATATAGTTACCAGCAGCCATTGCAAAGGCTATTTTGTATGCAAGACAGCAGTGCGGAGATATATGGAAAGCCTTGGGCTAAGTACAGAAGATAATTACATTTGGAATTTTACTGAGTTAAGTCATTTACAGCTTCAAATAGTTGCAGAGAAAAATCAGCAAAAAAACACACTTAAACTTTTTTTTTTGTTGTGACTCTTCAAGATAGAAAAGAATTTTCAAATTGGTTATCAATTTATCTTACTGTGATTGTTTTGGTTTAAGCATGTGCCAAATTTCAGTGTTTTCTTGAGCCAATTAAGATTGTAGAATCACTCAGAACAGTGTCTAAACTTAATTTAGCATCAGGTTTATTAAAACTAAAGGTCCAATAGTAAAATATCAGAATCCTATTTGAACTCTTTAGTGAAGTGTTATTCTAACACATTTGACTGTTAAAAAAAAAAAACTCACATTTGTTGGGAGATTAAAACGAAGGGATTGTCTTTCACTGGCTTATATAGTTTAATTAAAGTAAGTTGGATTTACAGAAGATTGTGACCGTTTGTTTCCATTTTTATAGAAATAGAACTTGTCTGCTCTTGACTATAGTGTTTCTTACTTCATAATTGTCCCATATTTAGTTAATAATATGGATTAGTTGATTCTTGGCTCATACTTCAATTGGTATATAGATTTGTGATGGTTCACAGAATCATTCTGTATCATCAACGTGAGATTGCTTCAATCTTTCATAGTTTAAAAACTTATTATCTAGTTTATGGATTACCCTATTTCATTGATACTCCAGTTCTTTTCCTCACCTCTTTTGGTGAGGAGTTTTGTCATTTAACCTGTTTTAATGAGTAAGGAGACAAGAGGAAAATCTTCACTTGTTAGAAGTCTTGATTCAGAGCTAGATGATAAATAGTTGAAGCTATTGGCTCCAGTGGAGGATGTGGAGTCAGGATTCACTTAGTCATTCTATTACTGTCTTTGTTCTTCAGCACAAACTCCTGATCATTCAGATAAAAATATATATTAAGCACCCAATATTTGCCAGGGACTATGTTATGTACTGGGGACACAAAGGAAGGCAAAAGACTGCTTCTGCTTAAAAGGAACTCATAATCTCATGGAGAGACAACATGCAAACATCTATATACAAACAAGATATGGGAAGAAGAAATTGGCTGACTAGAGATAATCAACAATGATAAAATGATAACATTAAAGAGGAAAGACTTTTTGTAGAAGGTAGGATTGTAGCTGACACATCAAAAAACCTTGGGAAACTAGGAGCCTAAGATGAAGAGGGCAAGAATCCTAGGTCTGGAGGACATTAATGATAGTTGTGACTTTACACCCAAAGTACAGATAGAGAACTCCTATGCTTTCATTTCTATGTGACCATCAAATTCATCACTATAAATGTTTTGCAATATTTCAATGAAGTATCTTTCATTAGTATTTAAAATAAAGGGGTTTTGCTATATGGGGGAAATGGGGATGATTCTAATGGGCTCAGTTTCTTTAGAAATGGAAAATTTTGATAATTCTTATATAAATGTAAGCAATTCTACAATATATAGTAATGGTTCAATAGTTCAGAAAAATCAACTATTACACTAATCAGATTTTTTTTAATTCACTGTTGCCAATGGAATAAAGTACCCAAGCTGTGGTGAATTCATTAGAAGTTTAATTATTAAATTTTTGTTTCCTCCAACTATTATCTCCCTTCTAACTCCTCAGAGCTGCAATATTTTAGAGTAAGAGCTAGGAAGCATGTCTAGCCATCATGACTGTTGGCACCCTTTTAGCAATTCCATGTGACACTGAAAGCCTTTGTGTTTCGAGTATTTCATTCTGAGTTGTTGGGAAAAGTGAAGAGAATCATGGTAAATGGATACATTTTTCTGGATTCAAGTATTTTGCCTGTCTCAACTAATACAAAAGAGATGAACAAAAAAGAAGGCCAAAAGTAACTTTAATAATTGACCAAAGTAGGGTCAGAAAAGGGTCAAGTAGCTGCCAGAGCCAAGAGTTTCAACATCACACTGATTCACAAATGTTAGTGGATAGTGTAGTACTAAGTGAGTCTTTTGTAACACTAGTGAATATTCTAAAAAAGAGCATTCAGATGATAGATGGAAAAGCTAAGAAATGGAAACTAGATGGTAACCAATTGGATAAATAGTTCCTCAAGCTCTTGGATGTGGCATCTGAACAAAAGAAGTGTCATTCAAGTCTAGATTCTATCCCTTTTGACTATCATTTAAGTAAAGTCATCTCACCTTTCTAGGTCTCAATTTTTTTCCTCTGAGACCCTACTTCAATGCATCATTGTGGCTCAAAATCTTTGTCAATCTCTGTGTAAGATTCTCCTAAGCAATAATGATTCAGGATATGGTCTGGAAGTGGGCTGCTACTCCCCCGTTATCCAAGACCAGTCTGGATGAATGCACAAGTACTTCACTGGACTGGCCAGAAACTGGAGAATTTCTTGGCCTAATAATTCCAAAAGAAATTCTCCCTACAACTCCCACCCCCCTCACCCCAATGATAAAGATCCATGATCTATGACCACCAAATGGAGGAGGTAATCTACATGACCTCAGCTGGCCTTTCTAGAATAAAAGTTTCATGATTCTTTGAGAAAAATGTAAAGTTAGAAAATTCAGAGATGAAAAATATTTAAGGGCATTTATAGAATATTTGATTATGAGAGAAAGTAACTACCTGTGCTAAATTTAGGGTCACAGAATTTTAGACTGGTTAACATTTTTTAAAAGAATCTCTCAGTCATTAAACCATCAACAAACAGATATTAAGTGCCTGCTATGTGTCAGAAACTGTTTTGTTTGATAGAGAGATATGTGTGTATATACATATATATATATATATATATATATATATATAATGCCTATATGTATTATTGTGTATAGTATTTCCTAATACACATAACCTGGGTGACATTAGCTCATGACATACGACATATTTCAGGACTAGCCTGTCTACCTTCCTTCCAGCCTCAGTTTATCCTTTCTTCTCTCTAAAAATTCCACCCTTTTGTGAATCATTTCATTCTCGTATTTGATGATTGATTATGTCCTGACCAAAGGCTTTTAATAGTGAATCTGTTTTAAGAACATGTAGAATTTCCAGATCTAGTTATCAAAGACCATCCTTGTCATTGATGGCCTTTTGCACATAAGTATTGAAGCAGACATGGAAAACAGAAGACCTGAATAAAAAAAAACTTAAAGTAAAAGCCAGAAAACAACTGGTCATCTGGCAGCTTTTTCCCTTTCTTCCTCCCTTTAGGCTGGGGTGAGGGGATGGGAAAAATGCTAAGACAATAAAAATACTTGTCTGAGTGGGAGGTGTCATTGTTTGAAATTGTGGAAACCTTTTGCTTCACCAACTGTAATGAAAATTGTGTTCTACAGGAAAGAGTTGAAAGGATCTGGTTCCTTAAAGAATACTCAGTCTAGTGATGAACTATCAATGACGTGGCTTTGGGATCCAGGTAGTGGCAAACATTTTGATTGCCAGGTTTCATTTTTATCTGTTTGCTATTTGGATTCCCTTATTTACTGTATGGTGGTTGGATACGCTGCTTCGTCTCAAGGTTAGCTTCACGCTGCAAATACTAGATTTGTATTTAGAAAAGCCTCTCCAATGAGATGTGAAAAATTCATATGTGTTATGAAGTTTTTAAAAGAGGTGTGTGACAAACTTCTAAAAGGTTTGGAATAATTGCATTGGGGGAAAAGATAAATCTTCAGGCAATATCCAGGAATATTGAGACTTTTCTTTAGGGGATCACTAACCTCTCAGCCTCTAAAGTTTTCCATGAGATCATGGAGATCAGTTAGTGAGTCTCAGAACCTCAAAGGAGGCAGTGACTAGAAACCTTTTTGTCTGACTCAGACCTGAACAAGGATTTCCTCAATACCATCCCTTTCTTAGAGACTCTGCTAGAATTCCCCCATAGAGGGAGGATCCAACCACTTTCAAAGCCACATATTTTATATTTGGATAACTCTGGTTGTTAGGAAGTTGTTTCCCTAGAACCAGCCTAAATTGGCCTCTTCTCAACATTTCACCATTGTTCCCACGTATGCCCTCTGGGTCTACTCCCTCTTATACATGACAGCCTTTAAAATACTTTTAATATAGTTATTACCTGAAGAAAAAAAAAAGATGAGCTAACAGCAAAAATTGATTATACTCTAAAAGTCCCATTTTTCTTGACAAAACCCCTATCCAAATTCAAATGGCCTTCACTTGCCATTTATAAAAATGAACCACTAGCTCTCCCTGTAAACAATTAACCAATTATGCTAAGGTTTTGAGGAAAAATAAAAATGGTGTCAACAAAGACTAATTCATTTGCTCTCAGGAGAAATGGGGCATTAACACTATTTAATAAATAAAAGATCTAAAAACTGGAAAACAATGCTCCAAATTCAGTGGCATGGCTTTGTTTCTTGATTATTAATAATAGGGTTAGATGGCTAGGTGGCTCAAATGATAGAGGTGATAGAACAGGAGTCAGAAAGATCATGAGTTCAGATCCAACCTATAACACTTTTTAGATAAATGACTTCAGGCAAGTAGGTTAACCTCTCTCAATTTTGTCATAAAATGAGAATAGTAATAGTCCCTCTTTCATAGAGATCAGAAATATTTATAAAGCACTTTGCAAAGCTTAAGACACTATTTAAGAAGTAGGTATCATCTTCATTGTGAATTGTTATTGTGATTGTAATGATTATTAATTAGACTCAATTTACAATGAGCACAGTCTCCTACTTTTTGTGAGGGTCACACACATGCAAATACAAACATACACATACATATGTTTTCTGTGTTAACAACTGGGGCATGCTAAGGTCTCAATGGAATTCTACCAATGAGAGTTCCAAAGGCAAGGACACATTATGTTAGCTGAGTGCTCAGGGGAATAGTAGTAAAAAGGAGGAAGTTGGTAGACTCCTGGTTTTCCCTTTTGTTTTGGACGAATATGGAGGGGTTTATAAGTAATCCAGCCACAGCTTATGAAGGTACTATATCGCATTTGTCACCCTCCATGTTGATTAAATAAGTAACCTAGTAGAGTCTAAGAGACTTCTCTCCACTCGAAAGGGCCAAAATAGACTTATGGCAAAGATCTTCCCGACTATCTTTGCACTAAGAACTGTAGGCTAGAATGAAGTATTAGCAAGGAGAAAATGATACATGTTCTGATGGCAAAATGAGACATTAAAATCATCACAAACCAATTACTGTACTTATTTTACATAAAATAACTTCTTCCTTAAACGATGCTGTTTGTAATCAAACCCATTTCTGACAATACCACTAATAGTATCCATTTTTAGACCTCCGTAACCCCATTTGGGGCAATGTTGATGAGAGCTTCCTCACATCAGTGGCCTGCCAAGCCCCTATGACTTCTTCTGAGTGATCTTCAGTGAATGATGGGGAGGTGCTAATAGCACCGTGCCTTTATATTGCAACTGCTTCGTGACCAAAGGCTGAGGAGAGAAAGGGAGGAGGAGACAACATATTTGAAAAATTCTTTGGATTTTTCACTCCCATGTCCTGCATTAAAAAGCAAGACTTTATTTTTCATAATTTAAAATCCTGTCTAACTACATGAGCATTAGAATTCCTAGACTATGACTGAGTATTAGTGTGTGTCTGCTTTAAATGTCAAGAGAATCTTTAATAATAACATTAAGGAATGTTAAGATGGTGACAGAATACAGTAAAAGTAAAGAAAATTTTACATTGGTGGGAAATTGATCCTATGTTGTTTAATACCTGAGCATTATAGAAGGGCTTATGGAAGTTGTTCATTTATTTTATTTTAAAGCTAAGCAAATGCTAAGTGTGGAAGATTCACTTTTTTTAAGTTGTTAGTTTTATTGACTAGGTCAAAAAGAGGTGTTTGGTAAATGTTCACTTTAACAAATGAATTACCCTCTGATTTGTTCCTGTTTATACAGTTGTCATAGTTTATTTGTTTTTGTCTGATTTCAGAGACATGTTTGCCTTCCTTGTACATATTACCCTTCAATGGGTTCATATCTTTGGATATTCACAGCAATTTTAAAAGCCAAAAAGTGTATTATTTTTCACACACTTTTTAATTCCCTAGAAAACAACCTAGTATAGTTGAAAGAATATTGTTCAAGAAGCAAAAGAGCTGGGCTTGGGTCCAGGTTGTCTAGCTACTACATAGATAACTACAAGACAATCATAACCTTTTTAAACCTCGATTTCCCTTTCAAATGAAATTGGACTTGATCATCCATAGATTCTCTTTCAGATCTAAAAGTCTATAAAATAAAATAAGTAATATGTTGCTTATAAAAATCCATGTTCACCTACTTTACTAATTCTGTACAGATAAAAATCTTTATTCACTTAAATGCACAATCACCACCTTTAACCCCTATGCAACACCTGCCAAATTGAACTTAAAGGTTAGTCCATATAACCACATACAAAATGACTAAGTTAAATGAGCCCAACTCAAGATCATACTTTTTTGCATTAAAAAATGAGTTTTAATTTCCTCAATTTTTAGCTTTGAAGATGGTCATAATGCTCTCCTGCAAGATGATCAGTATGGCGAGAACAATGCCAACTTTTCTCCACTATTTAACTTAGTCAATAGATCTGAAATCCAATTTTAGGCATTAGATACTAGAAGGAAGTTGAACCTGGCTAAGCCAAGGAAGAAAAGCTTTTGCTCAAAATAAATGATAGCAGGTAAGAGATCTGATTCATGGGCCTCTCTATTCCAAGAGTTTCCACAAGTGCTTGTCCATGAAGCTGTTGAGTAGTCTGCCTTCTTAACCAGGCTTCCACCTTCATCTTCAAATATTTATTTAAAAAACAAAGATCCTTACCTTCTTTCTTTAAGTCAGTATATTGTACATTTGTTCCAGGGCAGAAGAGTGGAAAGGGTTGGGTAACTAGGATTAAGTGAGTTGCCTAGGGTCACACAGGTAGGAAGTTTTTAAGGTCAGATTTGAACCCAAGACCTCCCATCTCTAATCTGACTCTATCAAATGAGCCACCTAACTGCCCCCTCAATTATTCCTTAATGAGAATGTGCCTACAATTACTGACAGTTAAGTTTAACAAGAGATTTTTATTAACACATACATTTTTATTAATACAAAGGGTTGGTGATTGAAGGAACAAATGGCATAGTCTCTCACTTCAAGGTGCTTATATCCTATCACAGAAATACAGTCTTTACTCAAATAAGTAAAGGTCAAAGAGAATTGAAAAGAGAAAGAATCAGTGAATGAAAGAGAGGAATAAGAAAGGCTTCAAGAGAAGGATGTCACCCAAAGGAGACAGGATTCTGAGATCCCACTGAGAAAGAAGTATCTGACTAGTGAAAGCTAGTAGTCTTATCAGAAAAAAATGTTTATTCTCTCTTTATACATATATATGTACATGTGTGTGTATGTATATGAGTTTATATATTTACACACACTAAATAAAATCATAAACACAGGCTTTCCACATGCTACCAGAACATTTCATTCTCTCAGTGGTCTTTTCGTTTCCTATATTCTGTCTGTCTTTGACAAGAAATGGGCATCTTGACATTTATATTATTATTTTTTTAATTCCCCCATTGAAAGTCAAGTAAGGTAAATGAATGATGTTTTCACTGTGTCTGTTCCTGTCCTCTTTTCTTGGAATTTATGGTTATGAAGGCACTCAAGTATTTTTACTAAAGATCTTTTGTTCACATTCTCTTACTCCAATGATTCCAAACATAGTAAAAGAGTAGAACTGCTTAGTTTGTTTGGTTGTGGGAATTCAATAAGATAAAAAAAAAGGAAAATCTTTTTTTTCTCAAATTCAAAGTACTTTCCCAATGTAGCATATATACATATATGTAGAGATAAGCTGTGATATTGGTAGCGTGGGTAGAGCTTATTCCAAAATTGTACATTTAGGTGATATTATTACCATCAATCAGTAATTAATGTAAAAGTGGAGCCTTGCAATACCAAATTAGAGAAGACCCCATTTTCAAGAGTTTTCATTTACGAAGCACTTTTTTATAACAAGTTCATGCGGTCACAAGTGCATGTATCATCCCCATTCTACAGATGAAAAGGGAAGGCTCTGAGACACCAATTTAATAGTTCCAAATTGCCAATAAGTGGCTGGCTTGGGTCTCACTCTTGGGTCCCCTGACCCTTGTTCTAATGTTCTTTCTACCATTCCATGCTGGTAATTCTTTTGGAAATTGTAATGGGTGAGAGATAAGAATGACATTGGCCATTAAAATTCTGGAACAAACTTCAAGAATGTAAAGTAATTTTTATTTAAACTAACTTCATGAAATATTTTACCTTGCCAAAGCTCCCAGCCATTAAGAATATCCATTAATGTGTTGCACTTTTTGCTCTTGCTCATAAGAAATATGGGGCAATAAAATGACTAAAACACAGTGCAAGAGGTAAAACTGAGGTGAAACCATCTGAAAATGGAACAATCAATTCAATTTCAGTTCAGTAACATTTTTATTAAACACCTACCATGTGCCAGAAACTGTGCTGAGTACTAAAAAAAGGACAAAAGTCAGTCTGCCCTCAAGGAGCTTTACACTCTTAATAAAAGAGACCACATACAAACAACTATTCACAAAGCAAGCTTTTTATAGGGGGAAGGGGGGGGGTAAGAAAGGGAAATCACTGAAATGAATAAGTGTTATCTGTTCCCTGTGAAAAAGGGCCAGTAATTTTAACAGAGCTGGACCCAGCCATTCCTGCACTTTGGGCAATGGTTGATTTGGGATGCTATTGGAACTTATTACACAAAGTGTAAGCTTCCTGGGCACCCTGAAGAAGCAAAGAAAGTATTCCCCATCATGAAGCCCCTTCCATTTCTTGCCATGCTTGACCTTAGAATAAGAATGGGTACAATAGGAAACACTTTCAAACCAATGTAGTTGGCATGCCCTGAAGTTTCCATCCTGGAACAAAGACCCAGTAGTCTACCCTAACTACCCTAATTACAGCTTTGGCTTTGAATATGGCCCTAAACAATAGCAACACATTTCCATTTAGCCTACTTCTGTCACTTGTCACCCCTGACTCCAAGGCTAATCCAAGTTTAATGGGAGTATGATGTGTTACTAAAACAAACATTTACTTAAGTTCCTACCACTTGTACTGGGGATACAAAGGCAAAATGAAAAATAGGTCCTGTCTTCAAGGTGCTTACAGTCTATTGACCAGATTCAACATGTACCAAGTCAAAAAGCTTTTATTAAGCCCTTAATATATGCTAGGTACTATAGATACAGAGAAAGGTAAAAACTGTCTCTGCCTTGACAGCGTTCATAATTTAATGTGAATGACAGCAACCTTGGACAACCAAAGAGGAGAATTTGGAGGGAATATTAGAGGGATGGCACTAACATTAAGGGGGTCTAGGAGAGGTTTCTTGTAGAAGATGGGATTTTAGCTGAAACTTGAAGAGAGCCAGGGCACTTTATTAGTTAATATATAAATAAATTCAGTACTCTAATTAGTCCCATATATTGATTTTAAAATTCGGGCCTCTTTCTAGTCAATATAAGAGGCAATATGACATAGCAGATTAAGACCTGGCCTTTAAGACAAGAAGACTCAGGTTCAAGTCTTCTCTTAGAGTTTTTGGATATGTGACCTTTGCTCAGCAGGTCACTTTATCTCTCACTACCCTTAACACCTCTCTCAGACCATCAGTTATATGGAGTTTGACCACCTTTGGTAAAGAGAGTTTCTTCCTATAAGACTCCTTATAACAGTGAAATCATGGATCTAGTCCCAATCTTTCTCCATCCTACTTTTTAGGAAAAGAATCTTCATTTTTTAAAGAAAAGATTTTTTTAGTATTGTAAATAAACTTTTTTAGTGGTATTTATGTCCCTCAGTGTTTCCCACTTAATTACTAATATGTAGGCTTACATAAACCTAGCCACGTCAAATATTTTTGTCCCAAATCTAGAGAAGCTTACATATGAAACAAAATACTCCTGCAGAAAAACCTTCATTCCTGACATTTTAATTGTTCTCGCTGAATCACTGTTGGAAACCTCACATTCCTTTAGTATTATGTATTGTGAACATCTTTTCCTTTGGCTGTTCAATAACTTGCTAGAGAACAGAGCATGAGTGACATCAAGTTGTTCCTAATATGGTAACATTTTCATTTCCTGTTTGTTGAAAGATAAATGCTAAGACTCTAAGGCTTTTTATTTCTCCCTGAACTACAAGGGGGTGGGGGGGAACTAATGTTATATGGTTTGGAATGGGCCAACCAGTTAGGATCAAATAAGACAAAAACCTTCTCTACTCTCTTTTGCTTCTGGTCTCAACAATTTTAAAATTGAATTTTATGACAGCACAAAAATTCCTTGTCCAAAAATTGAGGCCCCATCCAGCCTTGATGCATTTCTTCTACTCATAGACCAAGCAGCACTAGAATATCACTTCCCTTTTCAAAACAAATGAGCAACTCGGGCTTTTTTCTCACCATTTTTGTAGAATCGGCTCAGTGGGTCTAAGTCTGCTCCTTACCTTTTCCTTAGTCATTCTTTTATCATCTTCTTTCATGTACTTTTAATTTCTCCCTGCAATAAGGCACTAGAAGATTTTCCCCAGCTCCTTTTGCCAGATCTCTTCTTGGTCTATCAAAATACGTTAGGAGCACATCTGCCCCCAAGGCCTATTCTTAGTGGGGAGGGGGAAATCATTCAACAAATATTTAGTGAGCTCCTACTATTTGCAGAGAGCTGAAAAATTCCTTTTCTTTTCGGAGAAAATTACATCCTGGCTAGATGAAAGAATATGAGGGGCTTGGAATTTTGACAAAACGAGCTTCATCCAACTTCATTCCAAGGGGAGACCTGACATTCTGTGTGTGCACTGTTGTTAGTTGTAGTGTGGTTTCTTTGAGGAGAAAATATTTGCCCTCACACTCCTTGAATATCCTAGTACTCCACCACAGTTTTAGGCTATGTATAACAAAGTCGAGGTTAATTTTGCATAAACTGTGTTCATTTGTCTGGGTATATGTGTCTGTGTGTCTGGGTTTTACTATTGCAACAAAGAATTTATGAGATTTAGCTGCATAACTCATTTTCCTTTGGCTTTTCCCTGAGTAGGATCGGTTAATAGACATGATTCACTGTTGTCTTCTAGCTGTCAGTGCTACAGTGAACCCCTTGGTGCCAGCAGGTCTAGAGCTCCCTAGTTAAGAGCCTAATGCATTTTGTATTGAGAAATACACCGGGCATCACAAATTAGTTTTAGTTTGGCAATAGACATATAGATTTCAAAACAATTAAGCAATAAAAACTGTTTGGTCATGTGCTGTGGTGCCAACAGTTTAATTAGAAATAAGCATCATTGAGGATGTTAAAATCATCATGTGTCTTATTCATAAAAATAATGGCATTTCTTCTCTATCCTCTTCCTCTAGCTTGCAAAAGACAAAGAGCGCCTACAAGCAATGATGACCCACCTCCATGTGAAGTCAACTGAACCCAAAGCCACCCCTCAGCCTGTAAGTAGTACCAGTGTGAGGGCTGATAACCTCAAAGAAGCATTTTCCACTTTAGAAAAGTATCAAAGAATTAAAGAAATTGCCTCTCTCTGATCAAATGATAGAAGACTAGGAGATGTAACCTCTGGCTGATTGGAAAGAATTGGCATTTCTTACCTCAGTTTTGGTTTTGGTTTTTTCCCATTAATTGAACAAGCATTTTAATGATACTGTGTTTCCAGGCAAAGGGAACTGACTCTTGAGTCCAATGACTGTTTGACTTTGGGCAAATTTCTTAACTTCTCTAGCCTCAGTTTCTTTATCTCTAAAATGAGGTTCAAATTTAAAAGTTTCTAAGGACCTTTTTAGCTTCCATCTATGATTCTCTGAGCCTGCAAGGGCATTTCTGTAGTAGACAAAGGGCATTCACATATACAGGGGCCTCAGTTATATACCTCATGCAGGATATGACATTTGATCTGAGTTGAATTGAAAAGTGTAGCTTCTAAGAGCAGGAGGTGAGAAAGGGGATTCATTCCAGGCAAAGGGGACAGTCTGTGCAAGAGAATTAAACTGAAAGGGACCTCACAGTGATCAACCATCATGGATAAGCAGATAATATTCTATAAAAGCCTATTGTCTTCTGAGGATACGTAGTTGGCATGAATCCTGAATGACAATAGCTTAACCAAAAGCTCTTTCTTGGACCTCATCTCATATTGCAAGTTGTTACTTTAATGGTTGTGCTTCCCATATTTGTATATTTCTTTAAGATTTCCTAGCAGTTTTAACTGATTATTCAAAATGGAGAGTGCTTTGGTTCTTGATTTTAAGATTTGTCAGATTTAAAGGTACACTGCCTTTATTTGATTTTTGCCTTGAGTCACTGTGTGAAAATTAATTGAGCGTTGACAATCTATAGTTAGTACTAGCAATTTTAATCAATATGCAATGATGCAGCATAATGGCAAAGTATTGGTTTATCTGTTTTGACTGATTTTTTTCTATAAATAAAGCAAACACACACCCATATATGTATGATTTATGGTGATAGAAATAAAACGGAGTCAGACTATTAACCCAGCAAATATGGTAGCCTGCCAAGATGCAGTTGGCAGACAAAATTAATGTCTGAAACAGAACACATTACAGAGATATAGAACATAAAATCATTAAACACTCCGTATATCCATTTTTACTAGAAAAGAATCCTCCATTTCCATGTATTCTATAATAAATGGCTGCAAAAGTGATGCGTAGGCTCCTGGAAAACAGCTCCCCAACTTGAAATGTGTGGAATCCAGTCAACACTCTTGGTCACAGAACTTCTTTGAGGAAGGGACCTGGGAATAACATGAACCCAGTGAAGCAAATTCATTAAACCCTGAAATTACTTGGGTGACCTTTTGTCAGATGAGTTCGACCAGTCACAAAGGAAACTCCTTGCCAGGGAACTATCTGAAAATCTTCAAATCATTCTAGTCCGCAGGTAGATGTTTCCTTCTGTGATGGACCTGTGTATATAGACCTAGCAACATGGAGGAGGGAACAGAATTTAGTTTCTGTCTTTCCAGGTGGATTAAAAATAACAATGGCAAAATGATACTTGGATCTCAAAACACAGGCTAGGCACAGGGACCTCTCCAAGCATCAGCACCCCCTCAGGAAGGAGGGATTTAAAAACTAAAGAGAAGGAATTGCAAGGAGTCATGAATTGCTCAACTAGTGATCAGTTGAGAGTATTGGCAGGCAGCACCATATGCAAGCCTACTTTAATGAAATCGGCTACAAAAATACCAGTTGGTGTCGCCATGAAGACTAGTGTTAAGCAGCCAATAAACAGGGAATGGCAGCTGAAAAAAAAATGAACAGGGAAAGAAGGTTTGTCTTGATTGGTATTAAAAAAATGTTTTACATTCTAGAAAATTATAGCTTTGATGGGGACCTCCTACTAAATTTATTTTTAACTGCTCTATTGAAAATTCTGTACCACTAGTCAACATTATCTCTCAGTTGCTCAGCACAGTGTTTCTTTATTAAAAGAAATAGGCACGAATATTTTTGACTGAAAAATTAATAGCTTTTGAATTCATACACAGCAGGTTTTCTTTTGCAAAGAAGTCCAATATCGCTGCACAGCACTTCTATAACCATTTATTTAGAGTCCAAGTCAAGCCTTTGACAGCCAGAGCAGTGTTACAAGCCAACATAAAGAACTCCAAGATGTAAACCAACAATAGGCAGTCTGTGTGAGGTTTGCCATTGTCAAATACATAGATTGTTTGGATTAGTTTATGTAAATGTACTGTTGTATTACCCTTTGAAAAAAAAAAGATCACATTTGTATATGAAAAGTGGTTTCCTTCACAGGCAGCATTATAAATTCCTTATCCTTTAACTTACATGTTAGAAGTAAAAATTGGTGCCTGACAGGCCTATATTGTGTGACATTCTGTTGTTGGATTGAAACTGCCTTCTTTTCATTTATTGAAAAATAGAAAATTTTATTATAGATACCATCTTATAAATCAGAAATTATTAAAATATGTATAGCTGAAGCATCTGGAAATTAATTATAAAATGTAGAAGTATAGTATTTTGCATAAATTTTGTCTACCTTGTGAAAAAAATACGCATACCCTGCAAACTCCCAATTCTTTTAACTTCGTGGTTCCAAGGATATCTGGTGACCATGTCTGTTGGCTGGAACTTTCATAAGGAGCTAATTTATTCCTCCCTAAATAATAGAATACTAGAGGTAGGTCAGAATTAGTGTTCTTCTGTGTATCTCTTCATTTTAAATCATTCTTTATGAATGATTCAAACCCAGCAGAACATGTGGACTTTCATGTTATGGCCTATCCAGTGTCAGGATAGTTTACTAAAAATTATTTTTTCTATTTCTAGATATAGGATTTTTATGCTGTTTTTTTTTGGGGGGGGGGATTTGTTTTACTTCTCAGTCACTATGTGAAAAAAAAAAGTCAAGATTCTTATTTTGAAAGGAATGTCATTTGCCCAACTTTTGCCAATTGTCCTGGTCAGTTGTGTAGTTGTCCCTCATTTAATAGCATCATATTAAGTTGCTTTAGCACTTCGGGGTACTCTGAAGAGCAGTAGATCCTGGACTTCTTTTTTGCACAACCTATTGCAGCAAGGCTACTGCCCTAGTGTACAGGTACAGTTTTTCAAATCTAGTCATGTTAAATGATATGCTTTGTTACAAAGTCTGTCCCTTGGAAGTAGGGTCAGCTTTTTTAATCCCAAGCGTGTTGAATTGGCACGATAAGTTTTCAATTCAATTCATCAAGCATTTATTCAGTTTCTACTTTCCTAATCCCAGGAATTGTGGTTGATGATTTGGGTTACAGAGACCAAACCAAACCAGGCCCTGCTCTCAGGGCACCTACCCTCAGCTCCCTAAGGAGGGGACCTTCAATCCTCCATAACGCTGCCTCTAGCTCCCTGCTTGTTCTTTACAAATTTCCCAATTGAGAATAAAACCCTTCAATTCCCAGAGTATAGGAATAAGGCTTTAAATGAAAAATACACTTAAGAGGGGAACATATTTATACTTGTGTATAAGTGACTCATGTCAGAGGTTTTTGTTAAGTCATGGGAGAATTTGGAACACTTGAAATTTCAAGGAAAAGGGAAGAGGAAAGGAAAAAAAAACACCTTAAGGCTGAAGGGGAAGAGGGGTTAGGAGTTTCTAAGAGGAGCTTGCCTATTTCTCAAGCATTGCCCATACATGGAAGGACATTTGATCTTTCCCTAGGATATATAGCAAGAGTTGTTGGGACAGGCAAAATATTCTTTGGAAGAAACTTTGTTGCTGCATGTGTGTACACAGTTAGAAAGAATTCCACTGTTTTGAGTTTTTCTGCTCTGATCCATTGAGAGGAGATCAAAACTTTTTCACTGGAGGTATTCATACACAGAGAGATAAGATGTTGTAGGGGAAGGTTTATGCTTCCAAGAGGTTGGATTAGTTGAATTCAAACGTTCTTGTCACCCCTGAGATTCTGACTCTAAAATTCACACTAAGATATTTTTTTTAAGTATTGTAACAAATTTGGTTGATGTATGTTGATCATAAAAGCTCTTAATGCAGTTACATTTTCAGGTCAAATGAAAGAAACCTAACTGCCTCTTGTTGGGAGGTGAATGGTTCCCTCTTTACCTCACAGAATTTCACATTCAGCTCCTTCAAAGTAAATGCATCATCAAGTTATAATCTACTACTACATTTCCCCAGCATTATCCACAATACAATTAACAACATCTAATCATCCTTGCATTTTGAATTGCTCCCAATCACTAATTGTAAAAATATCCTTTCAGTGGACATGGCTGTCAGAAAAACTATAAATGATATTCTCTAATATTGGTTAAAGTTGCAGTCGGCTTTGGAATGTTACTTAACATAAAAGAACAACTCCCTGTCCAAGGGGGAAAATAGCATTCTTTTCTAGCAGTGGACAAGTAATTATGTGTACCTGGTAGTACATCCATCTTTATGAAATTGACATAAAACATTTACAGGAGCACGCACATTTTAAATGAAATGCCCTGTTAGATATTCCTTTTTTATGTATTTTCTTTTACTCCACCGTAGCAATTAGGACTGTTTGGAAAGTGTTTTTAGCAACTGTAAAAACAAAGTATCCAAAAAACCTTTTAACTGTTGAAGTAATGACTGAGAATTCTAGTTACTGTAACTATACTTTATAGTTTGAAAAATAATGTTATACAGCAATGAAAAGAGATTCCCAAATACAGCACCCCAAAGTCATTTTTATATACTGGTTTTCATTAAGTCCCACTCCTCAACTTAGGTTTCTTTAGTATCACTGCCAATAACAACACCTGCTAAATGATTATTCCTTGCCAGAGCCAGCATCAAATATAGCAACATGTCCAGGCTGAAATCCTCAAGGAAGACACCATCTCTTGACAAAGCCTTAGGCCACCACCCACTGCACTGCCCTCCCCTCCATGTGGTAACTCCCCTGCTGTCTTTAGAACCCTCTTTGAAGAAAAGTGATGAATGTCCACACATCATCAGCAGTTACAGCATAGGCTTTAGCGCTGATCTGACCAGCGGTACTGATGGCAGACAAGCTGTTTTCCCAAATCGACCATGCTGTCCTACTATTCTGTACAATTAGGACACTCGGTATTTGGGTTCCAGCCTCATCTTTTGTTCCCAGATGCTGTTTTCCTCAAAGACACAAAATGAACACAAACAAAAATAAAAGTAGCTCCTTATAGAGCCACTTAAAAGTCCATTTCTGTCAAGGGCTTGCCTCACTGGTTCATTTAGGAAAATTGTTAGTGACTCACACATCATCTTTAAAAGGGAAACAAGATCATTGTTTAGCAGCAAAGATTAATAAAAAATATTAAGTCTGCTATCTAAGGTTGATACAGTCTGCATAGTTTATGGAAATAATCTACCAGTTAATGTTTTCTTGTGTGTTATTTAGCAGTTGAACTGCCAGGAGAGAAGCTGTCTCCCCCCAAATAACTTTCTTAATAGGAATGAAAATAATAAAACTTAAAGTCTCTTCAGCAAATTTTAGTGCCACAGATCTCTCGATGTTTCAGAGAAGCTATCTTAAGCTGAAATCACCACACGATGGAAACTGCTGCAAACAAAATATTAGGTGTTACCAACTTTTCTAAACATAGCAACTTCTTTTTAAATAGAAAATGAACACAATAAGAAAAATCAGGTTTCCATCAGGAAAAGAAACCCTCCCAGTCCAATCCCTTCCTGCTCTTTGCCCCTGTATAATTATCTTCTAAAACCTAGACTGCAATCAGAAACTGAGCACATACACTTTCATTTCTAATTGATGATTATATCAAGATTTAATAGTTTACAATTAAGATGAATATTTCAAGATTACAACAAAACCAACACTATTCATAATTTGTGCTTATGTTCTAATTCCATAATTAATTTTGTCTACATTTTAAAGACACCCCTTAATTAAAAAAAGGAAGTTTGGGATAAAAACAGAGCCTGTTTCTAATCTTTTCCCCACCCTCAGTTTTCTCTTTCCTGTGACCACAGCCCTATAAGATCGTTCCCTCTTCAAAGCAAGTTGATAGTATCATCAAACAGACATGCAGGAGTAAAACTTGGGCAGTAATTGATAAGGTCACTATTTCTTTAACATGGTAGGTTAGTTGGTCCACTTCACACTGTTATGTGAGGGGAAGCCCCCAATATTCTGGAGTCCCAGCCTCGTGTTCTTTTCCTCACAGACTGTAGTCATGTTTAATTTGGAACTGGGCTCCTTTGGCAAATTAGCAATTAGAACAATTTTGTGGGAATATGTATATGTGTCATTAGTTTTCCTGCAAATTAATAGCAAGAGCAGAGGTCAGGCAGAAATTTTCCACTTGACTGCAGCTCCTCTGTTGAGATTTGGCACTTTGTTTTGGAACGGCCACAGCTGCTCCAAGCCACACTCTTCCTCTAGGAACTGTCTTTTAATTAGTTTACCTCATAGCCATTATTACAAATATTACTGCCTCCCCTCCTTGAAATAGAATTACTGTTTCTACAAAATATTCCAGTGACATCTTGCACCACTGCACATTGATGGTGGGGGTCATTCGAATGCAGCGTTTAATCATTAGATCACCTCCATAAGCATCTCCTAATTAGAGTCCTTACAATACAATTTTATCTGGTAATTAGCTGAGATTGGCTGCTTCCTCTGTAGCTTATTAGTAGCAGCCCAGCAGTGGGTGTGAATCACAGTGTCATTTGTCAAGCCTGTTAAAGTCCCCTCTTCGCTCTCCTCTTTTTCAGTATTTATTTCCAGTTGCTACCTGTACTAAAAAGCCTGAAGAAATGTTACCCAGTTTCAGTTCTTTCAATGTAGAATACTGACCTTTATGGGATTTTTTTTTTTGGTCTTCTAGTAGAGGCAGACCAAGTGTTAAGCTTTTTATAAAGTAAAATGGGCTTTTGAAATGGATAAAATGTTATCACTGTGACTTTTCCAAAGGAAGAAATCCTCAACTCTTCTTATACATGTACACCTAAAATGCTCTAAGTTTGCCAGCACTTATCAGATGTGTGAGTGGGCTTTGATTTTGTGCAACAGAAATAAAATCTAGTGGGTTTGATCTCCCACCACCACCCTTCCCCCCTTAAGAACTGTGATAGGACTGTATGTTATGGCATTATAGAAACTAATGCTTATAGCATTTTAATTTTTAATGTCACTTTTTTCCCCAAATCTATTAATGACTACTGGTTTATGAACCACCAAATACTATTTTTAAGTTACAAAGGAAAAAAAAACAATATAAATGCAAACTTATTTTTAGAAATTCTCTAACAAACTAGTTCCAAGGGGAAGCCTATAAGCCAAATTAAAAGTGGCAATGATTTGTTCACTTTGTTAACTGATCATTAAGGAAATCACAAGATGAGCTCTAACCTTGTAGGAATCTGTCTGCCGCCATGTTTTTTCAAAGCAGAATAGCTCCAAGCAGGGACCTTCTGGCACAGTCACATCTGCAGAGGCTTTTGGTTTCATGAATTAATTTCTTTAGAGCTTTTCTTGAATTGATGCTTATGTGGACTGTGGCAAGCTAGCTCAATTGTTTGAATATGGTACTAATGAAGCCAAGCTCAGGGGTCACATCCCTATGGGGGTCAGTTGGCTTTACACTGTTCCATTGCCATAGTCTTATCCCTTAACCCTGACCAGCTATCAGGTAATTGTAGGCCATTGAATCACAAGGGTAAGCCCTTCAGGAGGTTATGGTTGGATAATTTGAAATGTACCAGCAAATGGTGGGGAGGGGGGGGGAAGGTACAATGGAGGGACAGGTAAGAAAACTACCCTAAACAAAAGGATCTACTTGACAGAGGGTCATTAGTGTGATCTTTCCATTCAAATAAATATTTATGTTCCTGAAGGCATGATTTAACATGAACTTTTCTCTCTCTCTCTCTCTCTCTCTCTCTCTCTCTCTCTCTCTCTCTCTCTCTCTCTCTCTGTCTGTCTCTCTCTCTCTGTCTCTCTCTCTCTCTCTCTCTCTCTCTCTGTCTCTCTCTCTCTCTCTCTGTCTCTCTCTCTCTCTGTCTCTCTCTCTCTGTCTCTCTGTGTCTCTATGTCTGTCTCTCTGTCTCTGTGTCTGTCTGTCTGTTTGTCCCTCTCTCTCCTGACTTTGAGAAGTAGATATTTTATTTGAGTTGCATGTATAACATGTATATAGATGAATAGCCAAGGTACTTTGAGGAAGAAGGGAGTACTAATTGGGTAGGGGGAGAGGAATCAAGGAATATTTTCCCCAAAGAACTGACACCTGAGCTGAGCCTTGACTAAAGAAGATTTCTGAGAGGCAGAGATAAGGAGGGATATAGGGAAGATATTTTAAGAATAAGGGGAACAGGCAGACATGGTATATTGGAACTAAGGTTGGAGAAGAAATGTGGAGTTTAGTAAGAAGCTAGTATTCTATTTGTGGAGAATGTAAAATAGGGAAATATATTAAAATGCACAGGACCTAAATATTTTAATGGATACCTTTTGTTTTGATGTGAGATGATTTGCAACAAATACCAACCCCAACACCCCCCCAAAAAAGCACAGCCATGGCAAACCAGTATATAGGACTACTTGGTGCAGTAATTGCAATCATTGTTAAACTCCACTTTTTCATTTTACCATTTGTGACATATCTTGGCTCAAATTTTTTTGTAATAGCCCTGAGATTGAGTTTTGTTTTAAACTCATACATGTCATTCTTTTGACTTTGCTTCCTTCACTCTGTCAGTTCATATAGGACTTCCCACATTTCTCGAAAATTGTAGTCAAGCTTCCTTGAGCAAGAGTATTCTAAGTCTTTCCTTAACTGTTTTTTTTTTCTAATTTTTTGCTATTATAGATATTGTTGCCATGAATATTTTTGTATATGTGAGCCTTTTCTTAATGGCTATAACTTTCTTGGGACATAACATTCTGGATTAAAAGATGTGAGAAATTTAATAACTTTTCCTACAAAATTCCAATGTGATTTTTCCAGAACCAGTCCCTGTTTTTTTGCTTTTTTTGTCAATTTCACTATTTTATTTTTGTTTTGTCTTAATTATTTCTCCAATGTTATTAGAATCCACAAATATATTTTTGAGCATTTTTTATGATGTAGAAATTGGCTATTTTAGAGCTATTTGTACATTTGCATATTTTAAAAATTTTAATCACAGAAGAGTAAGATGGTCCACCCCCAAATAGCCCTCAATTATGGTGTGATACTAGAAATGTAGTTAAACTGTTTCTCTGAGCTATATTTATTATGAAGGGTCTTAAAAAAATTATATCTAAATTATTTTATCAGCAACCTATCAAGGAACGGATTTCATTAGGAAAGTGGTATGGAACTTCTATCAGTGCAGATCTCAACACAACTATAATTGATAATCTTACAAACTGTAAAGCATAAATCATCCAAGTTTCCAGTGTTTGGGGTTTTTTTATTAGCTGTGGGCAGACCCATACACATATATGCATATATACTGTCCACATGGAATCTAGAAGTCCCCAGTTTATTGAGTTTGAAGGTAGAGACCCCAGGTTTTGACCTTGTCACAGGAGAGTTCCTCCCTGAGGGAAAGTCCTACTTCACTGGTCTCAGGCTAACAATAGACGGGCAGATGCCTCTTTTTGCCTTAGAAGGCTCTCCCATTGTACCACATCCCCCTTTGGAGGATTGAACTCAGGACCTTTGGCTTATGAGACTGACATGCTACCTACTGTGCATAGCTCAAGGTCTGTTGTTAGCCTGAGACCAGTGAAGTAGGACCTTCTCTCAGGGAGAAACTCTCCTGTGACAAGGTCAAAACTGGCGTTTCTACCTCCAAACTAAATAAACTGGGGACTTCTAGATTCCATGTTGACAATGCATACATATATTTAATATGTACCTATGTAGTCTATATATACCTATTACTAGATATTTATTATTATGTAATCTGTATATATATGCACATGCATTTTATATGTATAAACACACACACACACACATATATATATTTGTAGCTATAAGTTTTAAAACCGGGTGTCCTTTTCATTTTTCAGAATAGCCAACTTGAAAACCCCTTCCTTCATCTCTCACACACGTGGACATAAAAAGCCGTGGAATAACCACAAGGCACTAATTATTCGAAAATGGCTAAAAGATTTTGATATAGCAAAATCCAAATAGTTGATCGTCTGCTCCTCTTTGAAACATTTGTAATAAAATATTTTGTCTTTCTCAGCCTGATCTACCTGGCCTAACCTGACTTTTAAAGCTCTTCATTTGCCTCCTACACCTTCTCATTGTTACTTTTCACCACCTTGTCTTCAGTGCTCCAGCTAAACCTGGCTTCTAGGGATGTCCCAGAGCATTCCAACCTCAACCTCCAGGCCTTTGTACATTCTGTCATTTTTGCCCAGAAGGCATAATCCTTCCCTTGGCCTCTATTCTGTTGGACAGGCATTGATGAAACACCTACTTTGTGCCTGAGATACTCTGCTGAGCTGTGGAGATCCAAAGAGAAAAACAAAATGCCCAAGCCCACTATTTCTTATTTTCCTCAAAGAATTCCCAGCTTTCTTGAATACTTAACACAGGTCCCATTGCCCACCTAAGGCCTCTCAAATGCCCCCTCCTTCCCAGCTGTTCTCTCCCTCTTGAAATTGCTTTCTATTTTAAAATCCACTTGGTATTTACTTATCTTTGATCATGTTGTGTCTACCCAGTAGAATGTAAATCCCTTGAGGGCCAGGGCTCTCATTGTTGTCTTTATCTTCCACGGAGTAGCCCTGAGCCTAAAGAAAATGCTTAATGTATGTTTGCTAAATTAGCAAATTCAACAAATTGAAAATCTGGAGACACACCTACCTCTGTGAATATCATTGTAATGTTAATTAGTAATGTACATAGTAAATACTATCATGTGGGTCTTTATACAGTCATACCTTGGAATTGTGAAGAAATGATTTTGTGAAAATGTCATGGGTTTTAAAGAGAAGCTTATGTGCAAAATTGTCTCAGCAGTCATTTTATTATAGATTTTAATCCTATAGTCAACAGATTTTAGTACATTGTGGTTTCAAATGGAATTGTTAGGTTTACTTTTATGGGAATGAAGGTGTGCTGAGTTCTTGGGTTAAGTGGTTAGTCACTTCTCTCTCTCCAGATCTATTCAAAATACAAGAAAAATAAACAAAAAGAAGTGATCCATTTCCCAGCCATCTCTTTATCTTGTCTCAATAACTTGCCCCAAACTAAAAAAGAGATGACTTTTTATTGTTGTTTTTTTGCCAATCAAAGATATCGTAGAACAAAGATAAATCTATCTTTTTTGGTGGCAAGTCCCCTTGGGCCTCCACTGATGATTTCTTTTTCTGCTGATGTCTTCACAGTAATAAAGCTAGATATGCATCCACTGCCTTATTCCTGAATGGCTTTCAATGAGATTCTAATGGTCATGAAGGTCTTTCAAACAGAGTTTCTTGCTTTTCTTCCTAGTTGAATTTGGTATCAAGTGTCACACTCTCCAAAACAGCATCAGAGGCATCTCCACAGAGCTTACCTCATACTCCTACTACCCCTACTACACCCATCACTCCCGTCACCCAAGGACCTTCTGTCATCACTACCACCAGCATGCACAACGTGGGACCCATCAGGAGGCGGTACTCGGATAAATATAATGTGCCCATTTCTTCAGGTAACTTCTTTACTCCTCTTCCTAAGAAATTTGCCTTTTTCAAAAAACATGCTAGCACATTTATTTTGGTAGAAGTGAAAATTAACAGGCCAATGATTCTTATTTAGCAGACATCGCGCAGAACCAAGAATTTTATAAGAACGCAGAAGTTAGACCACCCTTTACATATGCATCTTTAATTAGGCAGGTAAGTAAATTCCCCCAAAAGAGAACCCCCCAAAAGCACAAATGTCTACGTATACCTAATATTGATGAAATAGATTTAAAACCGTTTAGTATTCAGGCATGCTCAAACCTTTTCTATAAGGTTTTTTAAAACTGCAATATATAACATAATTGCTTTTGATTAAGTATTACAATACGATGTGATTATTAGGAAATTCATTTCACACAACAGTGAAAATGAGCCTGTTTAAAGATGGCAAGTCAATTATCACAAGCTACAGTAATCTCTGATCCCTAGAATTAATCTGAGCTCTAAATAATTACTGAGCTTTAATCAGCTAGTGAAATGTTTTGCATTTCTCTTTGATTCTGCTTTATGAATGACTAATAAATTAATATTTCTGTAAGGAAACAGAAATAAAAACTCAAAACAATTAGATAATTCCATTTTGAATTTTGCTATTGAACTGTTAAATACAACCATTAATCTTAGATGGTTTTGAGAAAGTCTTCTTAGGATTTTTGCTCCCAATCACAATGGTTTAATATTTTCAAAGAAAGGTATGGTGGTGATTGTGCTGAAATGGTCATAAATTCTCTTCCATTTTTATTCATGTCATAGGCTATTCTTGAATCTCCAGAAAAGCAACTAACCCTAAATGAAATCTATAACTGGTTCACCCGAATGTTTGCTTACTTCCGGCGTAATGCAGCAACGTGGAAGGTAAGCCTTTTCACACACCTCCCACTTGACTTTGGTTCTTAACCATGTCTAGAATAGACACTGCCAACAGATGACATGATATGGTGGTAACACCATGAGGGCATTATATCTATATTGTTTGTTTTCACACACACACACACACACACACACACACACACACACACAAAGATCTCATCTACAGGAATGATTTGAGATTTGGCAGAATACTTCTGTCTTTGAAAAGCACTAATTGAAGCCTCTCAATGTTGGCTTTCTCTCCCATGATTATACCAGTTCATCTGTGGTTATTGCTTTTAGAAGTGAAATTCTATCTTTCCAGCTGGAATCCTTAGGATAAAGGAATAGGGTGTTATATCGGGCTTGCCTTGTTTCTTACACAAAGCTTTCATTTTTCTAGCCCTTCACCCACAACGGTCATTAATGGAACTGGATAATTTGTTTCTCAACCAATTGATATCTGGAGAAAATATTCTACCATCTTGCTGCAACTCTTTGGTTTATAATTAGGTTGGAAAAAATATTAACCCTTGGAATGGAAAAAGCCACAATAATGAAATCTAAGCTATTTGTTTTTCAGTTGCCTTTGTTGTTGTTTTTGGACTATGATGGACTTGTCTTTCACAGTGTGAAGTGGCTTCAGACATAGTTACCATCTTCCCTCCCTGAACCAATACCTTTTCCTTCTAAATAGAACATAAAAATTATTAGAATATTATATTAAACTCTTCGTAAAGATCTCTCAGGGCCTCATTCAGCTTGATCAGATTGTGAGTTTATATGATTGAACTCAAGATGAAGCAAGTTCACTTTGAATGCCCCATCTAGAGTCCTCAGTAGAATCTCCTTTAAATTGCAAAGTAGTCTCAGGGTACAGATCAGCAAAGTTCCAGTGGACTCCACCAACCATTCCCAAATCTGTCTTTCTTCCCTTCCTCCCTCCTTTCCTTCTTTCCTTGTTCCTTCCTTCCTTCCTTCCTTTCTTCCTTCCTTCCTTCCTTCCTAGCCCTGAACACCAGAGATCCCTTTCAGATGAGGCTGATGGTGGATTTTATTTAAATTTTTTTCACCTTTTTTAACTTTTATCCTCTGTCTTAGAATTGATACTAAATATCAGTTCCAAAACAGAAGAGCAGCCGTAAGGGCTAGGCAGTTGGTATTAAGAGATTTGCCTGGAGTCACATAGCTAGGCAGTATCTGAGGACAGATTTGAAACCAGAACCTCTTGTCTCTAGGCCTGGTTCTCTATATCCACTGGACTACCTAGCTCCCCCTATTTTTTTCTTAAATGATGATAGAATCTAAAAATAAATTAAGCAAAAAAGGAAATAAGTATGGTTTGTTTTAATCAAAATACATAAAACTATTCCATTGTTGTTTCCTAATGATCTCCAGTGGAAAGTTTTGTATCAAAAAACTTCTGAAACTACTTTCTAAATTTAAATGACATAAAACATGGATAAGATTTATTGAATACCATCATGTAGGTTCTGCAGATTAAATAGATAGGCCTTCTGGTGAATCAATAGTAAGGAAATGTGATATCTGAGGTTAAGTTTGGTACAAAGTTTATCTTCATGCCTAAGAACTTTGAACTTGATTTACAATTTTGGTTAAGTACTATCCTGTGTAAAACTGAAGAAGATATAAAGTCTAAATAGGAAAATAATGACTTCATTAAATTATAAATGATCAATTGAAAATGACAAAAAAAAAACCCTTCTCAACATTGACATGGTATTTAGAATCAAGTTTTCAGACATAACTTTTTCCCTTGCAAAAATTGTAGATTGTAGGTACCATTAAATGGTGATCATAGTTGAAATGATTGAATAATTAATATATGTACCTTTAATTGTGCTCACATTTCCTATTTACATTACTATCCATCTTAGATGCAAAATAAGTTAAGGTTATATTTGAAAGGAGCCAGTATTTTCAGTATCTATTATCTTTTTTAAAAAAATATTCCTTTCAGATAGTTTGCAATATAAACATATGTGTACGTGTAAAAACACATATCCTTAGCTCAATTTCAATTTTTCCTTTGCAAATTTATCTATGTAGTCATAAAATTGAGATAAAACAACCACAGTGTATTTGTCGGGAAAAATTTCCTTCCATTACTAGTCAGTATTCTACATTTCTTCACCGAAGTTAATTGCTTTAAAACATCAGATAATGATTGAGAATAAAATATATCTAGTATTTTCATATGTAACACTTTGTAGTTTACAAAGCGTTTGACAAATATCTCATTTTATCCTCACAACATCCCTGGGAATTTAGAAACTATTACCCACATTTTACAAATGACAGAACTGATGCAGAGAGCTATTAAGTTCCTTTGCCCAGGATCACACAGCTAGTAAATTTCTGATGCTGGATTTGAACTCAGATCTTCCTAACTCCAAGTTTAGCACTCTATTCACTGCCTCACTCAATTATTATTTATGTTGTCATTCATTAATTCCACGTATAATCAGAACTTTGGTTTGCCGAAAAAATTTTTTTAATTTGTTGATACTTTTACCTTTCCCAGATGTGATTTCCTGGATGATTATATGGACTATGTTTCTGTCAACCACCTATTTAGAAATGGTCCACAAAGCTGGTTTCTAAGCCACGTAGCAAGACAATAAAGAACTTTTTTACTTTCTTGTCCTAGCCAGTGAGGAGCTGTGACAACACAATTAGGTGTAACCACAGGGACCATCTAGTCCAATTTGCCCCTGAACAAGGAGTCCTCCACTTTGTGTGTTCTAAGAGCTTAATTTGTTAGAGACTTGGTTATCAATGACTTTTGTCTATTCAAAAAAATCCCATTCCCTTCTCAAGAGGAATTGCCCCCATGGATGGTATGAATAAGAATGTGCCACAAAGACTTTGAAGGCAGCTCCCAAAGAAGTTATCCCAAGAGGCTTTGAGAAATGAAAAGCAGCATTACTGGATTCTATATCATCTCTAAGGGGGATGGCTTTGAATTGTAGATGGATTTTATTTTGGTTGTCCATCATCCTGAATCCAAGGAAAGATAGAGGAATGAATGGTTTATTCTTTTGCTTTAAATTAGCTTCTAAATAACAAAGCAGAAGCATCTTAGCTTAAGAATGACCAGCAGAAAGGCACTTTCCACCATAAGGAAGAAACATGTGTCTGTAATAGCAATCAGCTGCAGGGATCTCATCATTTTGCCACCAAGAGCCCTGCCCATGTGTTCTTTTGGCTCCTACTTGTTTCAGTAAGTCACTTGCCAAAAGTAAGGGCCAACTTTTATTTCTGTATATTAAGGGAAGACATGGATTAATGATGGATGCTGGTCCATGGGTTGGAGTGGGAGTTGTGGGTATGGAGGTGGTAGTTGCAAATGCCATTTAAAGTGAAAGTTACATGATCAGCAACATGTGGAGAAAGCTTCATCCCTCGAATAAAACTTGGGGTCCTTCTTAATAAATATGAGACTAATAAATTTCTAAAACCAAAAACCAATGAGTATCTGATTTTGCTAACTCAGAATTTTTCTTTCTTTATTCTCTTAAATACTGCTTTTTTTTTTCTAGGAGAGGATTTCATGGTTTTAACATCTATTTTGAAGACATGTTAACAGTTTTATTATGTGTTTTGTAATGTAAAACCTTGGTGTGCATACAGAAAAAAATTTACTTACTTTGTTTTCAGTCTAGTCATTGGTCATTTCTAAAGTACTGGTTCCTAATTTTGGTCCTAAGATTTTATTTTCACCTTTGGAAAAGAAAATTGTAACTACGTACAAGTGGGCCACGGGGGTGGCAGATAATGGGATGATTTTGCAAATGCAAACTGTTAGGCTGAATTTACTGCTGTTTTTGGACAATGACAAGCCTTTTCTTATAGAAAATTCTGAATTTTTTCTCTTTTATACCTGCTGCAGAATGCAGTGCGTCATAATCTTAGTCTTCACAAGTGTTTTGTGCGAGTAGAAAACGTTAAAGGGGCAGTATGGACAGTGGATGAAGTAGAGTTCCAAAAACGAAGGCCACAAAAGATCAGTGGGTATGTCCACCATGTTTGAACTTCTTAGCCTAGCTTGGATCATGCTTACAGTTTCACGTAGAGGCTTTTGGCTGCTAGACGGCATTAGACGAAGAAGGCGGTTTCACGTTGTTTCAGTTAAGGGAACAAAAAAGCATTTCATCACTACTGTTTGTATGCCCACCAGTCTCCCTGACCCTGCTTGCTTGGTGTCCGTTGCATCACATGCTAGTAGCTTGTAGGCGGCAATGCATATTAACCCTCACAAACCATTTGCTTATGCTTATCGCATTTTATTTTCTTTTTCCTTTCCTTGTATTTGATGTCTGTTCTACCCCCAATCCCGCGTCCCTTTGTTTCCACTTCATCTCCTTTGCTGCTGCTCTTGTCCCAGGGTGCCATTCGCACCAACCTCTCCCTGCATAAGTGCTTTATCAGAGTAGAGGATGAGTTTGGGTCCTTTTGGACTGTTGATGATGAAGAGTTTAAACGTGGCCGCCATATTCAACGAGGCCGTCCTCGAAAATACTGCCCTGATGAAAACTTTGACGAGCTTGTTGCACAGTAAGACTTTTTACTTGCTTTTATTTTTTTTTCTGCTGTTGCTTTGCTTTGCATGGTTGACTCATCTCATGTAGTTTTGCATTTCACCAATTTAGTGATGCCACACTTTCTTACAATGGAACTAAGTTTTGTGATTGTATATGTATTTCTCTTGTTTCTCTCAAAACCAGTGCCTTGAATAATGCTTTTTTGACATCTTTAATGCAAATGTTGGTTGTACTAGGATTCAGCAACTTATTGTGACCCTCTAATTGAACAACTGACAGTGACCCTGTTATTGAGATGTATTGTTCCAAGTGGGAAGGCAACTTTTACTTGGGTTTGGAATTTGCATTTAATGAGACTCAGGTTAATCTCTTCCTACTGTTCATTCAGCATAACAATATAAGCATAATAAAATGAATGACTAAAATCCTCCAAGCATTGGGAAAATTATTAACTTCTAAATTTATTTTTAAAATGCAACTTAATTCACAAACAGTTCTTAAGTGCTCCATGGAAAGTTCACCAAAAAAAAAGACAGGGCCAAATATCCTTCTGTAAGTCTCTTGAGTTTCAAAACACATCTGCATTAGTAAAAGAAGTTTCTTTACTAGGATATACTTTATCTATACCTTTTTATATTACATTATACTATACTATATTATAATCTTCCCAGATTTGGGCCAAGTACCAAAGTTTGACACAAAATGAAATCTTCTGATGTCCCCAGAAATATCTCCTTCCAAAGCCATTAGTAAAATTTGTAATAACTAAGCGATGCCCCAGAGGTCAAAGCCAAGGATTATTTCACTGTTGTCCCTAACAGTGGATTCCATATATTCTAGCTCTTTTCAGCATCCAAACACTTGCTCCATCAGCCTTGCTTGCAGTGTTATTAAATGGCTCATGACGACACAAATCTGCCCTGCCTCGGCTGGAGCTCTCTATTTTTCCGCCCATCAGGCTTTTGGTTTTGGTAGAGCTTTTGGAAGGAAGGAGCTCCTGCAGGATTACTTGGTTGTCAAAGGAATTCCTTTCTCCAGTGGACAGCCAAGACTAGTACCACTACATAAAGCTTAGCGAGGCTTTCAAGCAGGTGAGACTTAAATCACAAACGCCCAGTTTCTAGGTTTGGAATTCCTATGAGCCAACGTAACTGAAATATGACATTTTTTTCCCCCTGGGAGAATCTACCAAATGCATTTTTCTGATTTGGAAGGAAAACCAACAGACTTGAAAACAGCGTAGAGAGTCAATCAAGAGTTGATTGTATTTAACTTTGAATTTTTATCTTTTTCTTACACAGTAACCCTTCTCTTATTAAAAATATACAGAGCAGCCACGCCTACTGTACACCTCTCAATGCTGCTTTACAGGTAAGATTAATGACTGTACCAAAGATGCAACAGAGGCATGTGTCTTCCCCACTCATTTCAAAATATATTAGCCTTGCTCTAATTAGATATTAAATTTTAATTCCGTTAAACTTTTTTCTTAAGTGCACAAAGCATCATAGTCCCTGGAGGCAAACACATATCAGGCTGCTTCAGCATTAGTTGGATGCTTAGCATTTTGAATATTGTGGCAAAAAAATTAAAAGTTCACTTATTAATATTTATCAGCAGTATCATAATTTCCATCCTCTTATTTCAGAATTTCACTTGAGGCAAAAATACCACAAGTGTAATTACTCTAGCACAGCTATTAATGTGCTGAATGATAGGATACTCTGTCACATGACCTTCTATTGTTCCTGGCTTTAAAGAGAAAGCATATCTTTTTTCTTTTAAAGTCTATTTTAGCATATTTTTCTTTTGTTCTGAAATCAGTGTTTAGTTCAGTCTGTAAAAGTGAACTGATGATACAGATGTTTTTGTTTAAACTATAGAGATGTTGGAGAAAACGTCTTTGGGTTTTGTGCAAAACAGGCAAGATTATGTAACATGCCCATAGAATTTGATGTTGCCTACAGATTCGGAGCACATTACATAATCTGTATTTCGGAAGGGGAGGAGGAGTCAACATTAGGCTGGCAGGAGTTTGATTCTCTCTCCTATGGGCATAACCTGAGAAGCTTGGGAGTTGGGCATACTTTCCATCTCTTCCTATTTTAGTGTGCCTGAGCCTATGTCAGGATAAGACATTTGTTTGTGGAGGGTGAGCAGGTTATTTCTAAACCCTTTAAAGACACTCATGTAACTTTTAATTAAATTGCCTAAATGGTGTCTAAGTCCCCAGAAATTGTTCATCCATGATTAGATTACTCCTGGGGAGTTAGGCTGTGTTAATGTTTCTTTTCTTTAAAAAAAAAAAAACCAACACACATTTGACTAAACAGATCAGTTCTAATGTGTTTTCAAAACTTTTAAGTAACAGTTTCTAGAAATTGAAAGTGCTTTTTCTGGATCTTTGTTTGGATTAGGTGGTTAATGATTTGCACAGTTAGCCCCAACTCTCTGTAGGGGACAGGTTCCACACATCACTCAGTTCTGGATAAACTCTCAATAAAGGATTATGTATATTGTGCACAATTAAATTCTGGAGGGAAATTGATCAGACTTATCATTTAAGCAATTTTATTTTTTTCCCCAAGCAGGAAACAAATTAATCAGAGAAATGACTTTCTGCATTTCTTTTAATTATTTTAGTTGACACAGTAACTTCAGAAAAGCAAATGTGAAAGCATGTGTAAAGGCAGCCACTGTAAATACCATTCATTAGTAACTTATTTTCCCTGGAGTCGTATGAAGTGTGAATTTAAAGGCTGCTCTGTCTCTGGAATAGTATTAAGATTACAGGCACATTTTACATTCATGAGGCTGAAAGGCAAAAATGAAATGATCCCACATTCCTCCAGATTCTGTTAACTATGTAACTAATTTCAATTAGTATGCTTCTCATTACAAAACTCTTCATGTTTTATTTCTGAAACGTGGTGATGTCGTCATCTTTACCCATTCCTGTTGTTTTTGATAACCCCAAAACTATCTTCAGATTTTCCCGGAGAGTAGACTTTTTCTCTTAGCCCACAATAGCTCTAGATGAATGAATTAATTCTGATCAAAGTCTTATGGAATTTTTTTGTTCTTCACTAGTTTGAATCCTTGTGGATAAACAACATCATAAGACACCTTTCTGCTGGGTTAATTAAATGAAGGAGCTAAATAATATGGTGAAAGCCACAACAATTCCTTCCATTATCATCCATTTCCAAAGGGAAGCAAAAATAATACTGGTACATAAAATCCTTTTCCCAGAAAAAAAAGTTAAAATCTAAAGAATCCCAAAGAAGGAACATAATGTGGCATTCAGGGTGGCATGGTGTACACCATATAAAGTGGGACCACATGATCTACTACAGAAATAAAGCATGGAACTCATTAAGCCTAGGAATAGTGATAGTAACTAAGGGTAACAGTAACGCTTCACATTTATAGAGTTCCTTTTTCCAGAAGATCATAAAATGTTTTACTAACATTTGTGGATGAGGAATATTTCAAGTGCTTCTCAACCATCATTCAAGCACTGAAGTTTTTTGGCAGATATACAAACCCTGACAGTGACCTTCTAGCCTCTATGTAGGGATAAAGTATAAGAAATTAAGTCTATTTCATGAAAGAATTTTATCCAAATATGCTTGTACTTGCGTCACAGCTAAGGGACTGTCCTGAAGCCATAAGTCAGTTAAAGTTTTGAATTTGGGGCCATTGGTTTGGTCTGTTTACTTTTAGCCTAAGTCTTGGAGTTGATCCTTTTCCTGTCATTCCTTCCTCTTTTTCTGGAGTCAGATTTTGTAAGCTTCTTTTCCATTCTGTGTGCCATGATATGGGCACATAGTGGTTGGGCATTCTTAAAAATAAAATACACACATACATATGTATAAAATATATAGATTTTCCAAATCTTGGCTATTCTTTCTCTCCTGAGCTCCATTTAGAAAGGTAAAATTAGAAACCTCCTTCATAGAGCAAGGAAAGATAGTAAGTTACAGAATAAGAGTAAATAAGTTGCCTTGCAAGTGGTTGCCCCATCTGCCTCACCTCCAGGGTTTGGGGTGGCATAGAGACTAGCATCTGAAGACTGAGGGAAACGAATTGGTCTTATCCTTCCTGCTTCAATATTTTAAAGTACTGAAGGGATTTATAATTAGCTCTCCCCCAGCCAGGAAAGTTCTTGCAAAAAGTCTCAATTCTGATGCATTTTTCTCTTTTGGCCTGAGTTAAAAATACCACCCTTCCGAGATGGAGGCTCCATCATTTCTACTCAGGTTGAGACCATGAAGTAATGAAAATATCAGGAGAGAAACATGATCTTGTGACATTCCCACTTCCGAGAAGTTGGAGTAATCATCCCCAAAGAACTGCCCATTATTTGGTGAGGCGTGACCATTGGGTTTCAGTAAAGGCAGCAGCTAGGAGGGCTCTTGCCCAGCTGCAGTTTGCAAAAAATAATTCTGGCAATTGCTTTTTCTCCTTGCTCTGCCAGAAAAAAAAAATGCTTTATTGCAATTACAAGAGATCTGTGTGGAAAAAGTACTTGACTTAAATTATTTCACAAACTGTAGGAAACTAGGGAATGCTCAAAGTTGCTGTTCATCAAAATGAGTTCACCACATTTGGAAACAAAAACAGAGGAAGTAACCCTCTGATTTCTTTTTTTTTAAAAAAGGCAGCTATATAAATTCAAATGTGGAGAGGAAGAATGGGAGTAGGCTCTCAAAGAGACTGGCCTTGGCACTAGTCCATCAGCCACAGCTGTGTAGGTGAGTTAGCTTAGCCCCCCAAATACGTGGCATGTAGAGGGAAGTCGTTTATGGATTTGGGGTTTATACCACGTGTGAGGCTGGGATCATTTTAATGGGCATTCTCCTAACTGCTCAGCTACACAACCTAAAATCTTGCTGCCTAGGGCCCTCTACCCCCCAAACCTCATCTTTTCTTTGGTATCAGGATTTACCCAACTCTCTGGACCTATCGTGAAACTGTTGACACAGGATGGAAAATAAGGTCCATTGTAGCATCAGTGAGATCATTTTGATTGTTTTTGATCTCTGACTAGGGTTGCTAGAGCTTATCCTCTATGGAAAAGTTCACTGGATCACTGAAGCAAAACAAAATATTTAGGTGTAGTATTAGTGGAGATTTCAACCAATGTGGTGTCTCATTCCCCAATTATAGGAAAAGTATTCAGATTGGATGGGAAGTCAGCAGTAATTCACTATATCGCGAAGGTTTTCATTTCAGACCTTTTCCTCATTTTTTACTATTCTTTTTTTGCCCTCCAGAGTTGCCTCATGATTCTGAATCTCTTTGTTTACTTAAATATTAAAAAAGTAACCATATTTAAATATCTAGGAGATAACAGACATTCTTCTCCCCTGCTTTTTTTAAGGATATAAAATATTTCAGAGAATATTTTATTTCAACATCAACAATTTAACTATGACAGTTCTACATAAATTTTTTAAAAATCATTAAGCAGGGGAAAAAAAAATATATATATATATTCTATGTGATTCATACTTTATAATGTGCTTCCTTTCTATAGGTTACATGTTTATGGAAGTTCTCATAAGTCGGAGCTGTGCAGTCAGAATAATCCTATCAAATCTATAATATCCAATAGTGGCATTATAAAAATGGATAAAGAAATGAAAATTCCATTATATTTCACTGTGATCTGTAAATATTCAATTCTTCTCGAAAAGAAAGCACCAGACAGAAACTTTATATTCAATAGTCTCTTCTCAGCCATACATTAGTACTAAATGCATGGAGCCCCTCAATCTTGGTGAACTCCCCTTTGGAGGAAGGGGGTGGGGATCCCTGCCTCAAGCCCTCCTCAGTCAGAGGTGCTGGTATCTGGAGAAAGCCAATTTCTCTCCTCCTGGGAGTTAAAGTAGATGGGAATAGGAGGCTGTCTTTTAAGACCTGAAGCTGGAAATATACTGTAGCATTTAGAATTTTTGAATTTATTTTGTTGTTAAGCAAATTACGTGATTGCTCTGACTCTAAATCCATTAGAAACTATTTGCCAGGAAGCAGCACCTATGAAAATGAGCTCATCATGATTTAGTAAATGAACCTGAAATACACTCCACCTGTTTATCATGTACGTCTCTTTCTAAGCCTTACTTCTTCATAGACTCTTTTCGTGTTATTGGCAGGCTTCGATGGCTGAAAATAGTATACCTCTCTACACTACTGCTTCCATGGGAAATCCCACTCTGGGCAATTTAGCCAGTGCTATGAGGGAAGAGCTAAATGGCGCGATGGAGCATACAAACAGTAACGAGAGTGACAGTAGTCCCGGCCGTTCCCCTATGCAAGCAATGTGAGTATCATAGAAGAATGTTTTGGCTGCTTCTTTGGCAGTGATGACCAAGGGACATTTGTACATTCGTCCTGTTTTTTGGCAGAGATTGGGAAGGGAAGAATTATTTCTCTGAAACTCTCATTGACCTAGGAATTGATAAAAGTTGGAGTTTCTGGAAATGCTTTGAGAGATTTGAGGATAGAGGGATCACTGAACAACTTCCACATAAAACCAGTAGTATATCTCATTCTGCAACTGCACACAGTTTTGTTTTTATCATCATCATCCATTTCTGGGAAAATATTCTTAATTTACTCAACTTTGCAACATCTCAAGATTTGGACCTGAGGGTAGATAAGGGAAAGGGAAAGGAGAAAGGATGGAAAGAAAAGGAGAGAGTTGGAAAATATGCTTGTTTACTAAGTTGTATGATAAGCTTAAACTAACATTCCAAACACAAGATTATTTCCAGGCATTAATGATGGCACATAGGAAAGGCTGCATGATTTATAGATTGCTCTTAAAATATCAAAAGGAAAATTAATAGGAGCATTATAGCAGCAGACGGCAGTATAATGAGTGCATATATAACTGAATGAAATAATGGGAGCTTGCTGTCCATGCTAACTGTGAATGGCAACCGGGCAGCTCTGTACAATAGAAAAGGGTACGGCAGGAAGGGCGTGATGCCCCTGTGGGTGTGTGCAGTATTTATGGGGTGACAGAAGTGAGTTTGTGTGGCTGTAAATAACCCTGACCCTCCCCAAAAGACCCAAAAGAGTGATTATTTGAATACTTGAGAAGGAAGCTGAGTTCAGTATTCGTGTTCATTTGGGGAGTTGACCTCTTTAAGGAAATGAGGCATTTTCAAATTTGTGACACTCAGAACTTGTTATCGTTTGCTTCTCAACACTTCCAGCAAGTGAACAAAGCTTAGGCCACAGTTTTCCAGCCCTATTTTCCAGCATATCATTTTAAGATCATGTCAGTGACTAAAATGAGAAAGTTGGAAAATACTTAATCTGTTGTAATTGGCATCAAAAGGAATTGACATCTAATGATGTTTCCCACACCCCCCCCCCATTCTTTTCCTCCTCCTGTATATTCAGGGTTGGTAGGGAGAGTGGCTTCCAAAACTCAAACTATTTGGCTATTCCAGCAGAATGAAAAGAGCTTTAAGCTGGCAATGGTCATTTTCAATTAAGATGGACAGACCCATTTTAAAATGTTGATTCTGCTATTTCTGAGGCTAATGGCTCTGTATGTTCAAGTGCTAATGTGAATATGTGTTGTTTTCTTTCATCTTTATCATGTTTGTATCCCTATGCATCTACTTTTTGATACTGAGCTAGTTTATTTTTGATTGTTCAGCAATGATTTCCCCCAGTCTACAATCCCCAACGTTTCATTGATAGGGTGACCTCAGATGATGAACTAGCTGGGAAATGACCCAGATGATCTCCAGTAGATAGCAAGGTCATGTGTGAGTGGCATTTGGGGAAAGCAGACTTAGAATTCATATGATCAATCCAATAAATACATGCCATACAGTGATGCCATTCATTTTAGAATTTCCTATTCACCTAGCCAATCCCCCAGTGATATTTGGGAACCCAGAGTTTAGTGCTGTAGAAAAATGTGGTCTCTGACTTCCTAGTGAAACTTGGGTTTCAAAATGCTTTTGCAAAAAGGCAAAATACATATAGTATGTTGTTCATATCTCACAGGTTCACCCTGTTTGCTAAATGTAATTATATGTCAACAGCAGATTTCCTATGCCTACTATCAGTGTCATAGACAGTTACTCTTTGTGACCTCTTATTTCCATTAAGTGCATTTTATAATGGCATATTTTTCATTCTCCTCCAATACGCACTACCCTGCTATGATGCAAATTGTTTTTTAACTGTTCCAGTATATTGGAATAAATCAAGCCTTAAACTTTATCACCGGGTTTAAAGGACCTTGTTAGCATGGCAACCCAGCTAATATGTAGTGAGTGCTCTAGCCCAAGTCTTCATTCTTCCCACTTTTTCTGACACTCAAATACCACTACTTTTATTTCTTTTTTGAAACACTAGAAAGTAGTTACCTAATTACAGCTTCAGGACATAACACTTTCATACTGATGTGCTCTAAAAGGTGCCTACATAGCAAACTGCTTCATGCTGTATACAGCATCAGAATGCAATTCCTTTAAACAAGTTAGTTTTATTTAGGAAAAAGAAAATAGAAAGAGAAAAGAAAAGAAAGTCCTGTTCCCAGAATGGACAAACAAAAGAATTACTCAGATGTCAGAAGAAAGGAAAGTTGTGATTTATCAAGGTTATTTATTGTTAACCCTTCTAGAAGCAATCTTTCTATTTTCAGAAAGAAGAGGGGAAGGGAAATGTAAATTTGGGACTCCCCCCTTTCCAGGTGATGGGTGGCTCTTGGTGAAGCATAGTTAGTCACATATCTTTGGGCATATGTCATTTATCTAGACCAAGAAGTGCTGCAATCTTTTGTATATTGCTGCTTTATACTTTTTATAATCTAAAGGAGTATATCACATGTCTAGTTTTGTAAAACCTCAAGTCATGTCAAGTGCCTTTTATCTCAAACTTGGCCATGAATGCTTCATGTTAAAAATCAAAAAATCCACTACGCCATTAAAGAGGATGAGAGATAGAGGACATTCATCTATTCAGTAAATATGTATTAAGCCTCTAATAGGTGGAAAGCACTGAGATCAAACCAAATGAATAGGAGGGACATTCCCTGGCTTCACACATCGCAAGTGGGGTTAGGACTCCCAGATCACAGGGGGAATGGCATGTATTGCTCTGGAGCACTTAGTGCAGGTTCTCACCCCTTTAGTTTTTTTGAGGGGAGTTGCCCCTTCCCCATTATCCTAAAACAAAATTTCTTCTCATTTTTTTTTCTGATGCTATGACTGGACTCATCTCATTTTCAATACTAGTTGCAAGGGGCAGCTAGGTGGCTCATTGGCTTGAGAGCCAGAACTCGATCCTCAGACACTTCCCAGTTATGTGACCCTAGGCAAGTCACTTAATCCCCATTGCCTATCCCATATTTACTCTTCTGCCTTAGAACCAATTCAAAGCATTGATTCTAAGATGGAAAGTAAGAGTTTAAAAGAAAAACTAGTTGCAAGTAAAGTACAAATTTCTAAAGTCTAATGGTACTGAAAAGACAAAGGAAGGAAAGTGGTTTCTCTGCTTGAAGTGAAGAACAGGGTAGCATCCATATCCTTGGCTCTCTAAGACTGAGTGGAAGGCATGAGATGAACACAGAAATCAGATGGCTTTCAGGCATGTGGTACACCTGAAAGCATAATAGGGAACTGTATTGCATTTAACTTCTTGTTCTAGCTGTTCACAAGAGTAGGAGCTTACTTAGGGTATGTTTACACCCTAAACTTGAGTTTCATTAAAGTAAAAACCACTTCATGTTTGCAAGAATCCCCATTCTCTAGAACAGTTCAGAGCAGAGGTTCTTGACCTAAAGTCCATGAATCCTCATGAGTGTCCTTGGATGGATTTCTTGAGGCAGGGTGGGGTGCAATCTGAGTTTGTGCTTCGAACAATATCTTAATAACGATATTCAGTTTGACCAATTTCCTCTGTAATCCTATGTAGTTTATTTTATGCATTTAAAAACATTATTTTGAGAGAGGATCTATAGAGGCTTCTCTAGCCTGCTGAACTGGTCCAGGACGCATAAAAAATTTTAGAATCTCTGATCCAGAGTAATACTCTGCTTAGTTTTAATATGGTTTGTGCCCTTTGTTTAGCATTTGTACCAACATCAATTATTTAATAAGCCAGTGGTCTCCATTACTATTTCTTAGTCCTAATATGTGATAACGTCAATAAAAATCAGTCCTTTTCCATTGATAGTCCCACCAAGGAGACAATGATAACTCAAATGGGTATTTTACATATCAAAAGCCCCAGAACAAAAAAAGTAATTTGTATTTGTAAAGGATCGGTTGTAAATATGATTTACGAACAACATTTCTCAATTGTTATCATAGCAGTTTTGTATGATCACCCCACACTCCCCTGCGGGTTATTCATGGGCTAGTCCATAATGAGAAATTTGGCAGATCTCATCTCCGTAGAGCATGCTGGTGCCCACTGTGAAGCTGGGGATCGTGTCTTGCCTTGTTTACAGCTGACAGTGTTATTATTCTCGTTAGGGCTCTGCTCTCTTATCATATTGTTGTGTTGAGCGGGTCTTTTCCTCGACGTTTGTGTTTCCTGGCAGGGCTTTTTCTTCCCTTATTGACAGTTTGTAAAAATATGCATTAATTTGGAGTTTCCAGCATGTATCATGGTGTCTCTTTGCTGTGTTTGCTTGAAGTTGATTAATGATAGAACCTCACTTGGGGTCGTCCTCTGGAGAGTTGTTTCACAGGTTCTGCATGTTAACTAGAGAAACAGCACACAGCTCGCAATGATTAGCCCAGACTCCAGGAGCTCAGTGGTCTGACAAACCAGCATTTTGTTTTACAGATGTTTATTTCACTTATTTATTTGAAGATTGTATTAATCAGCCCAGTGTGTCTGCTGAGAGCATAGCCTCCAAAGGGGTGAAGAGATAAGCCAGAAGGAAAAAAAAGGCTTCTTTTAGAGAAGTTCTTATTCTTTTTTTAAGGCAACAAATAATGACAGAACAACTCATACATTCCCTAAGAAAAGAAAGTAAACAGTTTAATATTCTTTGGAAAGACAGACTTATGCTAATAATGTTACCCACAGAGTACTCCTGATTTAACTGGAAACTTTGCTCATTGCTCATATTTTTCCCCTGTAGGCACCCAGTGCATGTCAAAGAGGAACCTTTAGATCCAGATGAAAATGAAGGTCCGCTCTCCTTAGTGACAACAGCCAACCACAGTCCAGATTTTGACCACGACAGAGATTATGAAGATGAACCTGTAAATGAGGACATGGAGTGAATGTCTAATATCCTTATCCTGAGAATGAAGATTGGGAAAAAAACAAAAAACAGAAAACAGAAACAAAACAAGTCAAAGTCCGCTGTGAAATCTCTCCATTATTGTACAGTCTGGGGGATTTTCACTCCATTTTGACAACTCTGAAATGTGTTAACTCTTAGTGCCATCAAGTATCCCATTTGGGAGTATTTTTGATTTTTCTACTTTTTGTTGAAAAAAGGAATTTGTACTCTGTGCATTGGATGGACTTGTTTGGTACTTGGGATTTTCCTCTCTTACAGTCAACATCAGTGTTGTAAATTTGCTAAACTGATTCACTTACATTAAGCAGCAGACTTTGGACTGCAGTCCTGCCAATCACGGACACTGAGGACGTCAAACTGAGCATGTTCACCTAAACTGCAGATCAAGCCTTTGCCCAGATTTTAAGGATTCCAATGGACCACATATTTGCACAGTACTTACTGCATGTTGATTATCACTGCCTTTACTCCATTTTTTTTTGCTTCCATTTGGGATGGGGAAGGCCTCTGTGTGTGTATTGGGGGGTGGGGTTAAAGAATAATTATCCCAAACTTTTTAATGTATTGCTTTTTTTTTTTTTGGCTTCTACTATACCATTTTAAGTTCTGACCTCAGGCCTCAACTTGGGCCCAGGGCCTCTTTGAGGCTTTAATGTTTTCTGTACTCTGTGATGAATGTTAATAGGTGTTTTTATTATACAAAGCTGAATGTCATTTTCTTGTTTGTAGTTTTCTGTCATTCATTCCAATTTCCTTCAGATAGCACCCATGTTTTCTTTAAATTCAGAAAACATTCCGTTTTGGTCTTTGCAAGAAGGTCCCAAATGCTGCACTCTACCCAATGAAGGTTGTCCAACTCGAAAGGATGAAATCCTGCGAGAATGAGAATGAATGACAGACAGAGAAACACTGTAGAAAGCAACGCAGATTCATTCCACAAAGCAGTATTTGGGAATTTTGTCTTGGGGTTGTTTTCTCGGCAGCCACATCCTTTGGAACATCACCACGATATTTAGCACCAGTTGAATTCCATAGCAGCTAGGATCAGTCATTGATCAAGAGCCTCCTGTGTATGTGTGTCAGGCACTGTGCTAGGCACCGAGGACACACAGACGGGAGTGCAATGGCGGGCACTCCCTCGTGTGACACAAGTTGGGATGCACCAACAGCTCTCCGAAGTAGTCGTAAGGATCTGTGTAGGGGACCCCCGTGGGTTACTTTGTCTGCCAAGTGGTGAAAAATGTCATGGACTTCACCAAATACCATTCCTGAAAGTAGTGGTGTTATCACTTAATTTAGGCATCCATCCATTAAGGACTGCTTGGTGGCATTAATCTGCTGGAATGCAAATTAGATTTCAGATTGAACTTGTTATGGAAATTGTTAAGGACTGAGCCCAGGAAATGTTGAAGTGTTCACGATTCCAATTGTGCACATTCTGTACCGCAGTTTCGTTGGTTATGCAATAGGACGATGCCAACTCGTCTCCCGCACTCAGAGCGAGAGACGTGGCTCCGGTCCCTGGACCGGAGCTTTTGCCATTTGGACCTCGGCAGTTCTCGTCACGCACAAGGCATAGAGAAGGCTGGAATTCTCGGTCAGTCACCTCAGTCACTGAACACCTGAGCATGTTCATTCTGCAACCACTTTTGTCACTCAGTTATTTATGTAGGATGGTAGCTTATTTTTTTATTTTAGTTTGAAAGCCTTTCAGAGCTTAATTTATATTCTCCTTTGTACTTTTTTTTCTAAAATTACCAAAGATATTACACAAAGGTAAATTATGTTCTCTGTTATATGCTTTATCTTATGAAGCCAAATATCCTCTTATTGTTGATCAAAGGAGGTGAAAGATTTAGAGGGAAACGACAAGATATGGGCTATTGCTAACCTGAGAGAGAACTGCTCCTTTATTCTATAATAAATTTAGAAAGCCAAGTAGGTAATGGAACCAAAGTTGTTGCTTTTTTTTTTTGTGCACCTCTACAGTGACTGAAGCTCACTACTGTAAGGAAAAATGATGGGGGCTATCGAGGATCAAAGTAGGGAACCAGTATTAAAAGAATTACAGAAGGGAAGATCTCTCTCTCATGACAAAGAAAAAAAATGAATGTATGTTGCAGAAAATTAGTGTCCAGTAAAGGAGACAGTTAAATAAAATTCAGAGAGAACAAGAAAAGCTTCCATGATTAAACTGGGCCATATAATAGATTTTCTAGGGGGAAAAAAATGTTTGTTTGACAGATTGTATGCCACTTTTTTTTTTTTTAAGAATTGTGCTCTGATCACATCTTGAATTTTGGTTTATCTTGGCATAATTTCTCCATTTTTGTTGGTTAGGTTTCGTTCACCATTTTCCACAAAGAAATAACACTCCTGTCCACTCATAAGCTTGGTACAAGAAACAGAAACTTGATTGGCAGTTACTCTTTGGAGCTCCATCCACTCTGCTTCCCACAATACAAAGGGCAGTCTGTGGTCATTTTTAACTTACCCTGATGTGCGGGCAATAGCCCAAAGGGATCGTGAGAAGTGGGCCCTGTGTTTCTAAACTGAGTGGGTTGCTGGCTAGTTCGGTATTCAAAAGAGGATAAAAATCTGGTAGGTTAGTTCATTCTCAGCATGTGTAGCTAGACATGAGTAAAGAGAACAGCATGAGAAACTGTTAGTTCGCATACCTCAGTTCAAACCTTTAGGGAATGAGTAAAAGAAAAAAAATTACATTGCACTCAGTTGCACTTAGTTGTATGTCTTGCATGCTTAGTCTAAAGACTGTAGCAAAAAAAAATAAAAAGAGAAAAATTAGATTTTACGTCTCTTGCGGGTATCATGGCCCTGCAGAAGAACCAACTGAAAAAAAAATCTCAGGCTTTCTTTCCGTCAAGCAAATTTCACTCTGATTTTTACAGTTCTGATTCCGTATCCCTCTTGGGTACCCAGTCGCTTCTTTAGGGTGGGGTTTATTATGTTGTACATATATAGCCCGCTGTGTCTGTGTGAGCCTTTGTCTTTTCGGGGGAGGGCAGAGGGAGGTTCATTTTTTAGATATTGTTCCTAAAAAGGAATAAATGCATACACCTGTTTGTCAAAACACCTTTCCTTTTTTTTTTGTGCAACTGCTTTATATTAACTATACTAAAAATAGCTTTGGGGAAAAAAAACCTACTGTATGTAATGGGATTGCAGAGTGTGCTGCACATGAATTTCATTTAGTTATCCTTGCTTTAAGAATATTGGATGACATTTCCTGACATGTGGGAGAAAAGCCCTGACCCCTTCTTTATTTGTTTTTGTTTTTGTTTTTGTTTGGCTTTTAAATTGTAACATAGTTGACAGATTTTGTTTTGTGGTTTTTTTTTTCTGTTATCATTGATTGAAGCATTTTGTACAGTTGTGGTTTGTGTGTGTGTGTGTGTGCTAAGCTGATTTTTTTTATACTTCCCCCCCCCACCCCACTCCCGGCCCCCCTGTGTTATTCTACCACTGATATTTCCGGCTGTCTTCAATGAGTTCCTAACATTTGAAAAGGAAAAAAAAATGTTGTTGAAAATATTTTCTCCTGCTGCAGTAAATATTTTGCATGATGAAAGTCCAGGGTCACACTTTCAAAGTTTATCAGTGAAGTAGTGATTAATAATGGGGAGTGTCAAAATATTGAACTTTTGTATAAAAAAAAACTTTACAAGGTGCCAAGATGTAAAGACAATTTGTTACATGTTTTTTTTCTCAAAGAAAAGCGTACATTATGAAAGTAGTACCATGTTTCAGGTAAACACGCTGTCAGGAATGAGGGTCCAGCCTTCCTTGTCCCCAGAGTTTGTAAATGTGAAACCTGTTTGGTTTCTGCATTTGACTAGCAGTAAAATGACCTATCAAGGCTTATGTAGAATAATCGTGACTACCAAGCTGTCTGTCACTTTTTTGATGCTGACATAGGATGGTTCTTACCTAATTCCCAGTGCTCTGTCTCAGAACTGCTATGGGATACCTCAGATTTTCAAACTAGAACTACTGTGCAAATCACTAGATATTTTATCCAAATGAAAAACTTTTTTAAGGGGGGAGGGGGAAGCCTTGAGAATTCTTGTAGTTTTCAGATTACAAGTGAGCCCCATTTCTTAAGAACACAAAGACTGCATAGAATGGTTTTAAACCGCTTTGGTACCTTTTAGTTAATAATGTACCCACACGGAGTTTTTGGGATGTTTTGAAAACAGTTTTAGCTTTCTTATCTCAAGGATCCAATGGACAGATCCAGTGGCATTTCATGGGCCTGCCATAGTTAATAAAATATCTACTACACATAAGCCTTGATGAAAATGGTACAGTCCAGACTGTTAGCATGGTGCTGTGTGTGTATGTGCTGCCAGTAACGAGATTTTTTTTGATAAGGCATAAAAGAAACTCATTCCTTACATCAACTGTAATTCCATCATTCCATGTCTGTTGATACAGACAATAAAAAAAATGTTGTGTAGTCAGTACTAATTACTGACATTATAGCATTCTCAAATGCAATAAAAATGCTGGTTGTTCACACTGGTCGTACAAGTTGCCACAGCCTAAGTTTTTTTTTTCCTCCTCCTCCCTGTCCTACTATTATGTATTAGTCGAATTGTATTAGGATCCATCACCAGCGTCTTCAGTTACCTAATTATTAACGTCGGCTTTCAAGAAAAGAGATGGTATGAAGCAACTTCACCACACTTGCTGGACTCGCCACCAAGCTGGAAGGAAAAATGGCCACTTAGACAAACTTTGAGAAAGGAGCTGGCTTTTCTCTCAATTAAGCCCACACTCTTATTTTCTTGATCAAATTTTATAAAGAAAAAATAAAGTGTTTAATAACTAGCATTAGTAGCAAACTGAAAATTCAGAGGAAAGTGATTTCATGAATAATTCATTAAAATTTCACATCTGCAAGATTAGTCATCCAAATAAAATGCTAATGTCAAAAAACATGCACCGTCTATAATATTCTCATCAAGAAATCTTTTGCATATAATGATAAATGCTTAGATTAGAACAAATGATTTTATAAAAATATTCTTATCATAAAATTACACTGGATAAATGTTACTTTCATGGGAAAAGAGTAGAACTTGAGTTACTAAATACTCCATCAAAATGATCTTGATTTTGAAATTTTGATGACATATCTTTAGAAGAAGTTACTGTTTCTCTTAAGTTTCTGTTCTTTGGTGCTGAATCTGGAGAAATGTTTTAGAAAACAGGCATCATTTTAAATAAAAGTAAAATTGCCAGTGTATGGATAAGCAGCTCTTTAAGAGCCTCAACAGTTATAACTGATAACTGAAGGAAATAAGACTTTTGGCACATCACCCAACCTGTGGGTGACTTTGAAATTAACCTTGCATTTTTTATTTAAGCAAAATAGCCATCGACACCGATGGAACCATCATCATTTTTTCCCTCTTTGAAAAGCAGATTTAGGGGCAGGTTTGACAATGTTCTGGAAATCCACGTGCCTAACCTTAAATTTCAAACCAGCATGTTGTTCACTGGTATTTCTAACGATGCCATTTATACTCTAGAAATCCATCACGTTAGGATGGAACAAAAGTTCAAGTAAGTTTATTTCCCATCCTTAGCAGTATGCATACAAGATCAGTGAGTATTCATGGAAAATCTTTCACATGGTCATTTGTCTCCAAAGGGTCCTCAAAATATTCTTTTAAAATATGTATAGACCAATTATACATTTTCCAAATGTTTTATGTGTCTTTATGCATATGTAAATACATATACATATGCATATACAGTATATTTATGTATATGTAGACACATATATTATGTGTGTATACCAGAGACACTCAGTAGAAGATGCAAATACAACCTCCACAGATAGCTGCTTCTTTTAAATGTTGGCATTGAATTCTAAGAGAAGAATCCCATACTAAGATTAATTCCACGTTATTAATGCACGCTGCTCCATCCATGAGTTGCTTCTACCCCATTCAAAATGAAAACCAAATACAATTAGTTTTTCTTACCCTATTAATCAGACTGTCTCTTCAATGATGATACGGCATATTGATGTTATAGTATGTTAATTAAGACTTACCTTTCATTACTGTTGCGATAATGTCCAAAAAAGGAAAACCATTGTAACCTACAGTATTGACTCTTAAAATCTTGCATGTTTGGAATTGGCAAAAGGTTTAAGACTATTTCACTTCTGTGGGATCAAAGAGTCCATGATCTCATTGGTGGGAAATTAAATGCAATGCCAAAATATTAGTTTCACTCTGGGAAAATAATTTGGATTGCAGAAACTATTGGGACAGTTTCAGACTAATAATATCAACTTCCAAATAAGCCTTCTTTAGAACCCGTAGGATTGTAAAAAATGAAAAAGCTGCTATTGTTTACACCCAGCAAAGCAATCTGCAGGCAAGGTATTGGAGAAATAGTTCAGGAATTGTAGTCAGGAGATCTTGGCTCAAATCCTATCTCATATACTTAATAGCTACGTGACCATGGGCAAGTCACATAACTCCTTTTGAGGCCTATTTCCTGTAAAATTAGGATAGAGATATTTACAATCACAGAATTTTCTACCTAAAAAGCAGTATGTAAACTATATGCCCCACAGGGCTAACTAAAACTATGAATTGTTTTTCTGTATTGTTTTATTTTTAAAAGAAAATGGAAAGCATAACATATTTCCTACCTCCCACTCTTATCCTGATAAGAGGGCAACATTTAGTGAGTGATTATTACAGAAAATACATCCATTTGAAATTATTAAAGATCCGCTTTTTGTTTATATAAGTAGCAGGAAACACTGGAGGAAAAATAAGCTTCAAGTTATAATGTTAATTTGAAGGTAACCGGCCTTTCAAGAATTAATTTCAGCCAAGGCAATAATCATTATTTACCAGCATTTGACGTTTTTATCACTCATCATATTAGCAAATTTCCATTGAAAATGCTAAAACGGTTCGTCATAAGGCAGATAACTGCTTTAGCCATAAAAATGACCAACACAAGTGCCGGTGCTCACACATTAAATTATACTGTAATTAATAAAGACAGTTAAGCTGTCTACTAGCAACAGCAATTTAGGTAACCACATTTGATCGGCTATAAATTGTAACTACATTAAAATTCCAGAAATATTAGCAATATGGATTACTTGATGGAAGTAGGTGCTGATGACCAACACTCCTTTTTCTTTTTCTTTTTTTTTCTTTTAAAGAACGGAAGAACAGGTCATGTTGGCCACGAAACCATGGGCGAAGATCAAGGCTGAGCACTTTTAATCTTGTGAAACAAGCAATTACAAATAGTCCCATCGATTTGTTAAAAAGCTTTAGGTGACATAAATTGTTTCCTGTTTAGCTTATTGCTCTGATACATAAATGTCACAGAGTATAATATTAATTAGGGCCAGGGAACAACAAGGGGGCAAGTGATATGGCTTCCAGTCAAGGATGTGTCAGCCCTTTGGTGAGGCTTTTTAGAAGGCGACCTGAGCTATTGGACCTGGCCTTCTTGTGCCCTGCTCTTCAAGCTTTTTGGCATCCAAGGACAAAAGAAAGAAAGGGGAACTCCCTTCTCCCCCCAATAAAGTCATTAGTCTAATACTAGTTTCATTTTATGGTTTAAACTAAATTGCAGTGCTTTTCAGAGCCATTCCTTTGCCATCTGACATAAAATCCTACATTTAAAAAATTGGTGTCAATAAAATAAAATAATGTTTACAGACTTTTCTGCTCCAAAAGCTGGACATTTCCCCTGATCCTGCTGGATGTGGCATGTATACGGCTGGGTTTTTTTTAACCTTGGGTGTAGGTTCCTACACTTAAAAATCCATTTTCAAATGAGTTGTGCAGGTTATTTACTTAACATAAATCAAATGTATCATGTACACTTTCTTTAGGCAGGCTTACAACTTGGAAAAATAGATACTGAAAAAGTCTGGAGAAAATTTATTAAATATACGTTTTTACTGTAATACAATATTAATGTAACCCAATGCTCGTTTCCCATTAAGTTGATCCTTTTTTTTAATACACACATGCTTTTTATTATTTTGCACTCATGCAAAAATTCCACATTCAAAGACTTTCCATCCAGTCAGGAATGTCTCTGGCAAAAGCACAGCACTATATCCTGACCTAAAAAGAGACAGAAGACATCATCCGCTATGAAAGATGGTGCACTACCAGTCAAGGCAAGCAGACCCAAAAGGAAAATGAAAGGTAAACTCCAGTCAACAGTGCTGGAGCAGCAGAAACAATTACTCTTTAAATCCCTCCACACTGCTACTCCAGCACTGCACAGATGAAAATGTTTGATTTGCAACATAAAAGATTCATTAATTACCACTTGAATATTTAAAGCTATTTTGCAGCCTAACAGAGATAGATAAAGCAGTGAATTAAAACCTCTAATAAAATTGTAAAAATATTTCAATAAGTTTACCAGTGTTATGATTTAGGGAGATATTCAAGCATTCTTAACCGAATAAAATCTTAGCAATTTTTCAAGTGTGTATTTGAAGTAAGATGTTGAGATTTCAGAGAATAATTTGTTTCTCATTTTCAAATGTTTACTAATACTCTGTTTTGGAGCCAGAATTGCAACCTGTTACTTTGTTTAGCTGAAAAAGATACCTTATCGCTAGGTGGGAGAATAGCATCCCTTTTGGAGGAAAAGGCATTTCTTGAACTAGGGAATGCAATTGGCAAGCTCAGGCTCTGCCCTCCAGGTGCTTCTAGTCTGGAGGAAGTAAGGGAGACAAGAAAAGGCTGCCTTCTCTCATACTCAAGGCTGTTTTGAATACTTGGCGTCCATCAAGGGAACGCCTGTTGGTGGTGGATCTTGGGAGTAGTCCTGTTTTCCTGGAGATTTGATTCAGCCAGTTTCCAATCCAGGGGAGACAACTTGTATTGAGAAAAGTAGATACAAAGTTCTAGCCACTGGAGTGATCAGATCAGGTTTTCTGTTTTAGATGATGAAAGGCTAAATGTTAAAGGAACCAAAGATTCTAAGAGGAGAAGGTGAGGAAAGAGTACTGTCTAGCCACTGGGGGGAAGAAATGCCATACCTCCTATCATTCTAGGATGTATGCATTGAGCACTTATTGGTTATAACCTAACTAACATCTTTCTAGTAAGCTCTAAAGGTAGTCAGATCTGTATTCAAATTCTAGCACTTGGACCTCAGTTTCCTCAATTGTTAGAGAGAGAGAGAGAGAGAGAGAGAGAGAGAGAGAGAGAGAGAGAGAGAGAGAGAGAGAGAGAGAGAGAGAGAGAGAGAGAGAGAGGGAGAGACATGGGGGCTGGGGAGTATTAGATGATTTCCAAAATTTTCCAGCTCTTAGTCTGTGGAAAGATATCAAAGGATACATACAAACTGTTCTCAAAAGAATTGGAAACTATCAACAACTATATGAAAGAAAGCTCCAAATCATTAATAAGAGAAATACAAATCAAAACATCTCTGAAGTTTCACCCCACACCCAGAAAACTGGCAAAGATAAGAAACAATGGGAGTAGCCAGTGTTGGGCATGGAGGAGAAAGGCAACACATTAATGCTGCCTTGATGAAGCTGTGATTTGGTGTAACATTGACTGCAAAGCAATTTGGAATTGTGCAAAGTGATTAAAATGCTCAGATCTTTTGACCCAAGAATTTTAATGCTAGGCATAAAAGCGAATATTTATATAGTGTTGTAAGGTTTGCAAAGCACTTTACAGAGATTGTTTCATGTCCCAGGAAGGCCAATGACAAAAAGGAAGGTTCCATATATATCAAAATGTTTATAGCCATCCTTTTTATAGTCAAAGATTTGGAAACAAAGCAATAAGAATGGCTGACCAAATGATGGTTCGGGGATACGATGGTATCCCAGTGCCATAAGATCCCATGAACACAGAGAATCTTGGGAAAGCTCAAATAGGCTTTTGCATTTGTTAGAAGAACAGAACCAGGAAAATAATATACATAATGAATACAACCATGTAAATGAAAATAACCAGAAAACCTTTAAAAAAAACTGAATTCTAGCAAATTACAATGATTAAGCTTGACCCAAAAGAAGATATGAAACAGCAACTCCGTCTCCCTATTCTCCTGCCCCCTGCACACACATGAAGATACTGGAAGAATGTAAGTAGTGTGATAAAGGATGGAAAGGTTTGCAAATCCCTAAGCCCTTATTCCTTTCCCTTCCAAAACAATAAAGTTGATTTTTATATGTTTTTTTTTTCTCTCGTGTTTCCCTTATCCAAAATCCTATCCTAACAGTTGGGAATATTACATATAATGTCAGATTTTTTTTTAATATTGACTAGCACCTTTCTAATAGGATGCTAAAAATAGTCAGATCTGGATTCAAATTCCTAAACATTTCAAACAAACAATTTTCTTAAACTTTTATGCCCTTTAAAAAAATTATTTGTTTTAAGTGAATGCTCTCTGGCAAGGAGAGAGAAATGTGTTTAATTGGGAAATGTAGATGATATTAAGATTATATATATATATTATAAATTTATGTGCATATATAATATATAGACATGTGTGTATACACACATAGATATACACATTCAATGGAAATCGGGGTAGTATAGTTCAAAATGGGTAGAAAAATCCAACTGGAAACTCCCACATCACAATTTACCATCTATGTGACCTTGAGCAAGTCATTTCCTCTCTGGGCCTTAATTTCCTAATCAATAAAATGAAGGAATGAACTAGATGATCTCTTAAGGTCTCTTCCAGCTCTCATTCTATGATCTTATTTTGTGATAGAACTACACATCACAGGCCAATAAAGTGGCTAAGACCACTGAGAATTATCCTCTCTTGGCCTCAGGTCAACTATAGAGAGAAAAAAATGACTAATTAGGACTGTTATAGAGTTAGTGTAGTATGAAGAAAACAGAATTGGATCACTCAACAGTCTAAAGAAAATAGTATTTTTATGGTTCATTCAAGTAGAGCAAAACACTATTATTCGCTTTCACCAAAAGGCATTTTACTAGTTGAACTTTAACCCATTTCATATTATTTAATAAAGTGACAAAATGCATTGTGCCTAATTAAAAAGTAGTGGGAAAATGCTTGATAAAAACCAGCAAAAGGACAGTTATGTTTCCCATTCTTGAAACAGAAAAAAAAAATCCCTTGAACCTATTTCATACACAAACTAGGTGACCATGAGTGATTCATTCAACCCCTCCAAACCTGTTCTTTTTCCATATCAATAAAATAAATGGATGAGACTTAATGACTACTAAGGTCTCTCCTATTTCTAAATCCATAATCCTAGACATGGCCCTAAATTCTGAAACTTTTTTTAAGTCATGGACCCCCTTAGGATTCTGGTGAAGGCTGTGGATCCTTCAGAGAATAATGTTTTGTTTTGGTAACTGAAGAAAATGCTAAATTTCAGTTCTGATAAAAGTAATATGTTTTCCCCATCTTACTTCACAGATCCCCTAAAATCTATTCATAGACATGAAGAACCCCAGTCCTGGGAGAATACTTTAATCTTTACATTGATCTGTGTGTGAGCTCAATATGGATAATGGCTCCAGAAAAGCTAATTTTAACCCATCTAAACCTTCTTGTCCTATGTAACTGTCTTTCTGCCCATAAATTCAATGAACCCAAAGTGGGCCACCTATAGTTGACTTCATGAAACACAATGGCTTCCCATCACCTGTTCCTCAAACTTAACACAGAACTAACTGCTCCTTTTCCACTCGTACTTCTCACTATTGTACTTTACCATGCTTTTCTCGAATAACTCTTATTGGATAATATGTGCTGTAGCCTACTATGAACTTCTCCATTCCCATCTGGGAGGCTATTAACTTCACAAATATATTGATGTGTCCATTTCTGAAATGCTGACAGGAGATATACAGCTATGAAGTAATATGTGAAATTGCACATCATTTTCATGAATAGTCATAGTGTATTTCTGGTCCACAATGATGTAATTGAGGGAACAGGTCAGGGAAATGGTGAGTTGAGTCTGCAGGATGTTAAACACTCACTATTTTGGACATCGATGATATGTGTCTACAACAGAATTCTTCCTTCTGTATAGATATCTCAGCTTTTAATGGTTGTTTCCAGAATTCCAGGCTTTGGTCTATACAGCATCCCTGGAGGGTCACTAAGGAGATCAATGGATTGTCTTTGGCTAATATGATGGAAAGGGACTGCCTATGCCTATATCCTGCTCCTTTGACCTCCTCACCCTATCTAGTGCCCATCAGTCAATAAGCATTTCTTAAGCAACTAGCATGTGTCAAGCATAATGTTAACAGGCAAAATCAAAAGGCTTCTATCTAACTTAAATAAAAAGAGACAAAAGCATAACCTCTCTCCTCAAGAGTTCAAAAGAAGACTATGTGGAAAGCAAAACTTATTTCCTTATTCAGTCCTCTTAAGGAAGATTTTGGATCTCTAGTGGTGCTCTGTTGACGTCCCTATAAAGGACCACAGTTGATCCCCCATCATGATAGGCTCTTGCTGTTGGATGATGGGATATTATTTAAGCCCAAGTATAATAAAATTCATGGGATAACAAAGTCTCGCTCATGGAGTTGGTGGGTCATGTAGCTAATTTCAAATCATTTTTTCATATTTAATCTAATTTCTACTAAGACTTGACAGCACTGTACAGAGGTAAGGTTTCCAACCTAAAAAACTAAGGATTTGAGCCGTACTTAAGTAATGAATAGTGTGAGACTAACGACAGAAAATCATTAGGTTTTAAGGATTGGTATTAACCATATTGATGATGGAGATAATGCTGTCTTTTATGTACAAAGATTACATCACTTTGAGTTGTTTTTCTGGTTGTCAGAGATAGATTTGCCCTGATTCATTCATACACATTTGCCGAGTTCCCCCGTGAGACCAATGGCATCCAATGACTGAATTAGAGGTTTAGTCTCTGGCCATGGAACAGCAGGAAACTGGCTAGCCCATAGGACATTGGCCTCATTAGCACTATGTTCTAAGTAATGGGAATAAGTGCCAAAGATAATTCAGAGTATCATTGTATAACCAAATCCACATGAAGGCTATTTGGGGTCTCAACTTCAGCTTCCCTGCCCTCCTGTTCAGAACTGTTTGGTCACATATTCACAAACAAACAATATGGTAGAGAATGTCATTTCGGTCCAGAAAGAATTGGCAACATTTTCCTCCTGTAAACAAAGTCTAATTGAGGAGAAAAAAATGTGTAGATTGAATTCATTAAAATAAAAGGGACTTTGGGGAGAGAAGGGAGTCATTTTTCCACACCAGGATACACATTCATTTCCTTGACATGCTGAATCAACTGGAAATTGATGTACTTGGTCAGGTGTCTGTTATTCTAGCCTTAAAGGAAATGATGTTGTGACTACTTCGTGTTGCCTTCATAAACCTTTAAATTTAAATTTGTAAAATGAGAGCTGAAAATTTACAAGACTAACAGCTCTTAGCACCAGCAATCATTTCCTGGGTTGTACATTGGCAAATACTCACTAATTTAAAAATAAACATTTTGAGAAAGATCAGGGATTAGACTGCTAACTGCAAAGTTCATTCCCCCTTAGAAGTTCTTCCTTAATTAGGAAAACTGTATAACCCATTTCCTTTGGTGTGCAAAAAGGTGTGTAATTAAACCATCAGCATAATACCTATCTTCATGTAAAACCTGCACTTATGAACTTTAACTGCTGAATAAAAACTCCTATTACATGACCATTAAGTATTATGAATAAAGCCAGTCATCATAGTACTTGATTAATTTTTATGCACTGAGGATTGTGTTTAGCAGAAATCTGATTTTGGTAGTACTCCTCCAGGGCAACTCTTTGGACTAGTGCTGAATATGCGACTCTATGGCCACTTCCTGGCCTTGGTGGACTTCGGGCTATCCATGGCCCCATCAGAGGGCTCAAGCTTGGATCAAGAAATAGATTGTAATCAACACAAGCAGTGCAGTAAGAACCAATCACAACATGTGTCATTAAAGGAATCCCTTATTTTCTTCTCTACTTAGTAATTATTTATCACTACATTTTAATTTTTGCTTTATAGTCAGAGTTCTAGGCTTGGCCATCCCCACTCTAGCACTCATCTCTTGTAGCAGAGATGAAGAACCCAGTGTGACAGTGTGTGTGCAATGCTTCCCCCTCATCCATCATCCATGCTACTCTACTAAGAGGAGGAAACTGTTTTACAATCATCGACAATATATAATGAAATAAAACAAAAATTCATTATGTACCTACCATGTGCCATTTCCACACTCAGGGCCAGGGATACAAATAAGAAAAATAAATATAGCTCCTGCCCTCAAGAAGCTTACATTCTAATAGGAAAAGACAACAGAAAGGAAGCTACAGTAACAATACTGGCCTTTACAATTCATTCGCGTTCCTTTGTCTTTTCAGTAGCCACTTACACTATAATATATTGTCTTCCCGTTTCTATGTTTTGCTTTTTCCTGCATCATTTTCTATGTCCTCCCAAGGCTCTCAAGATCCTTCATATTTGTAATATAGTACAACACATGATTATGTTCATATGCCAAAAGACAGCCATTTCCAAATCAATGGGAGTCATTGTTTCTACTGCCATATTGTATGAAGGAAATTGTCACACACTTGACCTCATCAGCTGTCCACCCGGAGGCCAGGACTGTGTGCCAGGAAATCATAGGGTGAACTGAGTCATGAGGGTAGAACAGAAGCCAGAAAAATGCAGCAACAGAGTCAAGAGTCACAGGACAGGGGGCAGAGCTTAGTCCCCTGCACTGCCCTACTGGACTGACCCCCTGGATGTCCCAGGCAAACTAAAAAGCTATGGTTGGCTCCTGAGATGGGAGTGTGAGAGTTAGGGGGCAGATTAGATCCAATAAACTGAGGCAAGAGCGAATTTCAGGCTCTTCTCTTCTGTGTTTGATGCTGGCCAAACTTCCCTGTGAGTGTGACTGGGGGGCCTGTTATGGCAGCTGTAGAACAGCAAGCTAAATGAAGAACCAAGGAAAGTACCTTTTATGTCTCTCCATTTTTCCATCTTTTCCCCCTACTACTTTTGAATAATAAAATTATTCATTTATGGCCACTCTCATAATATTCACTCTTACATTTTTATACCCACAAAAAACTTTCTTAACATCAATTTTCCACTAAATAAGAAAGTCATTAAAAATATTATGCTCACTGAAGTAAATCCAATATCAGGCAACAAACAAGCATTTATTAAGCACCTACTATATACTAGGCACTGTGCAGAGAATTGGGAATATTAAAAAAAAAAAGCAAAAGATTGCGTTGAGGAGTATACCATTTAACAGAGGAGACAACGTGGAAACAACTAAAAATATACAAGTTATATACAGAATAAATAATCAACAGAAGGAAAGCAGTGTAATTTAAAGGAGTTAGGAACCTCCTCAAGGTGAGGTTTTTGTTGGGACTTGAAGGAATACAGGGATGAGGAGGGAGAACATTCTAATGGGGGTTTCCAGTGACAATGCCAGAGATGAGAGATAAGAGTATCTTGTTTGAGAAATAGCAAGGCCACCGGTGTCACTAGATTGAAAAGTATGTGGGTAGGAAAGATGGGATGAGTTAAGTAAGAAGACTGGGCAGAGGGCGGTGGGGGTACGAGTTTCTTATGAAGGATTTTGAATGCCAAACAGATGATTTTATATTTGATCCTGGAAGTGATAGGGAGCCACTAGAGTTTATTGAGTAAGAGTATAATATGGTTAGACCTGCTGCATTTTAAGAAAATTACTTTGGCAGCTGTATCAGCCAAAGAGGAGGCAGTTATTTTTTTTTTTAAGATTTATTGATGTCTTTTGTTTTTAAACCATAATCATTTCTAGATGTTCTAATTCCCATCCTTTGGAACTAAATCCTCCCTTATAACCAATAAAAATAGTGAAAGCAAAAACAGCCCTTGTTCACATCTGGCGGCATAGCTAATATTCAACTCCTGTACTCTCCTCACCTCTCTAAGAAGAGGATTAGAGGCGCATATATTCAGAGGTGGAAGAACTTTTGAAGTCACCTAATCCCACTCCCTCAAATTAACAAAGAAGAAATGGGCCCAGAGAATGGAAATGGATTGGCCAAGGTCACACAGCTAGTTACAATGATGGAATATGGATTCCCACCTTGTAACTCTGAATGCAAAATCATTTCCTTTGTGTACCATGATGCAGGGAAGCAGGCTTCATTATCTGTCTTCCAAAACCAAACTGGTTATTATAGTTCCTTAGAATTTGGCTTCCTTTCTCTTTCATTGTTATTATTACCATTTTCATTTATATCATCTAAGTGACTGTGTACATTGCTGTTCTGGCTCTGTTTATTTCCCTCTTCGCTAGTCCATGTGAATCTTTCATTGTTTTCTTAATTTCTTTTTTTAAACCCTTACCTTCTGTCTTGGTTCCAAGGCAGAAGAGTGGTAAGGGCTAGGCAATGGGGCTCAAGTGACTTGCCCAGGGTCACACAGCAGGGAAGTATCTGAGGCCAGATTTGAATCTAGGACCTCCCCTCTCTAGGTCTGGCTCTCAATCCACTGAGCTACCCAGTTGCCCCCTGTTTTCTTAATTTCTTAAAGAAACGGCTTCTTAAAGCATAATAATATTATTCCTTACATCCACAAGTTATTCAGTTCACTCTGCTGCACCTGTTAAAGTACAGCAACTTTTGTATTTGGTGATTTAAGGGGCCATCTAGCCTCATTGATACTAAAAAGCTTTTCAGAGGCATTTTTAAATCAAAGTGTCCAACTCCTTGCAGGAGAGAGAGAGGGACAGAGACTTCCAATCTCCATCCAAGACACCAAATGACCATTTACCAACCCTGTCACTTACAATAGGCAATCACCAAGTATTTGGTGAGGACATATTGTGTATCCAGCCCTCTGCTAGGCACCACAATTCATACAATATTGATAATCATATTTATCTTTCAGGTTGGCAAACTACCTTAATTATATCCTCTCATTGACCTTCACTACAACATTGGGAGGTAAGCTCTAAGCTGTTTAATTTCCATTTTCCAAATGAGTAAATTGAGGCTCGGAGAAATGAAGTGGCTTACCTTGAGTTAGCCTGTGAGTAAATATCAGAAATAACATTTGAACCCAAGTCTTTGATTCTAGGTCCAGTATTCTCTCTATTACATCATTAAGGAGTTGACAATCAAGATAGATAGAGAACGGTGCATGTTTCTTCCCCCTAATTTTTTTTTTGTTTTATAATCAATATATCTCCAATCTAGCTTTCTTTGACATGGACCCAGATATCCAAGGGAAGATAGAACCAATATTCCTGATGACTTGGAGACCTGGGACATTGTTAGGAAAGAGGATTTATACACTTTCTGTTCATTAGCATTTCCAAATGATCATCCAATTCAGAATGTGAGCAGTGTTTGGAATGATAGCACTTTAGCCATTCCTGACATTGACAAAAAATATTCAAAGGGGCAGCTGGGTAGCTCAGTGCACGGAGAGCTAGGCCTTGAGACGGGAGGTCCTGGGTTCAAATGTGGCCTCAGACACTTCCCAGCTGTGTGACCCTGGGCAAGTCACTTGACCCCCATTGCCTAGCCCTTACTACTCTTCTGCCTTGGAGCCAATACACAGTATTGACTCCAAGACGGAAGGTAAAGGTTTTAAAAAAAAAATCAAGTCATGGGACCTATCCTAAGACAGAGTCCTCCAGAGCTTAGCGGGGTTCCTTGTTGTTTGTTTTGTTTGTTTTTGTGTGTGTGGTTTGTTGGGTTTTGCCTGAGTCTCTTTCCCAACTCAAACCTGAGCTTTTATAATTGAAATAACACATCACTTGGGCTCACTAAGCATCAGGTTTCTGTGTAGGGCATATTTTATTGTTCTTGGACAGGGAGCAAACTTTCAGTCCAAAAGAGAAGATGAAATAAATCTACATCTTACTTCCCCCCCATTCTGGCATTTTCCTGGCTCAGGTGAGCGTTGGAATAATTTTCCAGTTGCTGAAGTTGTTTACACGCAACACAACTTCCTCTGCTTGCTTTCATAGGCACAGACAGTTGAATTGTCCATAGTCTCTGTTGATCCTTCTATACCAAATCATTGGAATCCTCCACTTGCCAAAGGAAATTACTCACATCACTTGGGAACTTAAATGGTCCTAAAGATTCTGCTTGAAGCTTCTCGTATCCCATAAAAGGCCGGCTGGGGGAATGCTTTAGAATCAGGCATAGCTACAATTGGGTAAAACAAACCATAGGCTATTGTAGGACTCTTCCAGTTGCATCAGGAGGGCCATATTTGAAACTCCCTAGACCTAGGTATGAGAAGATGGCAGAAGTCAGTAGAAAGAGCACTGTATTTAACGACCTGATTTGGAATCCCCAATCTGTGATTTACTGCCAGGGGACCTCATGCTAAGTCACTGCTGGCTGAGCCTCTATTTTAAAACAAGGAGGCTGGACTAGATGATATATGTCCAAGGTCCTTTCCAACTTTCATTTCCCATCGCCCACTTTTCTCTTTCTTTCAGCAACGGAGCATAAATTCAATGCAACAAATATTTCTTAAACAGCCACTGTGTTCTTTAAGAGGGATCCAAAGACTAAAGTGAAGTAATACGTGCCCTCAAGGAGCCAGGTCAAAGCACTTGTAGACAATGAAGTCAATATAGGGAAAGTAATTGCAAGTGGGAGAGAGCACTGAACACCAATGGGGCTCACAGAGATGTGGAGATTAGAGAGAAGATTGAAAAGACCAAATATAGTTTGTCTCGAGCCTCGGTGGCTTGTTGTAGAACTTCTGAGATTTCAAAAAATATATAGAAATACTTTATAAAAACAATCATTGCTATTTTTAATCATTAAATGCTATGATGATATCCTTGCCTATTCAATCAAGCATTGTATGACCTCGACCATGAAAGGGTATAAGGATTTTACAATATACTTTTGGCATCTAATAGATACTAGCCAGCAGAAAACCTTGTGAAATGCATAGGATAGGTCAGATGAAGGACCTGATTTGATGCAGTGACCAAATGGCAGAGAAAGCCAAAAGGAAAGAATTAAGACCAGGGAAGTTACAGGCATTACAAGGCTCTCACTGGGCTTGGTGGCTTTGATACCGTCTTCTTTCTGTGATATTGGACAGTTCAAAATAAACCACAAGTTCTGAAAAACAAAGACACACATTTCTTTCATTTTGCAGAAAGAAGTTACACAGGATTTCGGAATTTCAAAGCTGTTAAGGAACGGATTTTTTTTTCCAGGAAGAGAGACTTTTGTACAATGGAAAAACCAAGTGTTGACATGGTCTTACACTTATTAGCTATGTGACACTGAGTAAAAAATATCACCTTTCTAAAAATTATCTGTGAAATGGGTTAATAATCCTTGTTCTCCCTACCTCAGAGGAATCCTAAAAGGATATCATGTAAATTATAAGTGAATTCAAGCTGGGTTTCTTGTACTTTAATAGAGTAGAGGTCAAACTCACTTGCAAAAACATTTCCAGATGAAGGGTAATTGCTTACCTTAGCCTTTAGCCTCTATCAGACACAATAAATCCAAGGTCAACAGGGAAAGAGGAGGCACAAAGTTTTCAGAGTTGAAAGTTTGGATTTGACTTTAGACTCAACTCAAAAGTTGAGTTCAATGATAAGATGTTATGACCTGTAATGGAACATCCAGGAGAGAGAGAAATACCAGATTTGGGAAACTATTTTTTTTTAAATATATTTTATTTGATCATTTCCAAGCATTATTCGTTAAAGACATAGATCATTTTCTTTTCCTCCCCCCCACCCCCCATAGCCGACGCGTAAGTCCACTGGGCATTAGATGTTTTCTTGATTTGAACCCATTGCTTTGTTGATAGTATTTGCATTAGAGTGTTCATTTAGAGTCTCTCCTCTGTCATGTCCCCTCAACCTCTGTATTCAGGCAGTTGCTTTTTCTCGGTGTTTCCACTCCCATAGTTTATCCTTTGCTTATGAATGGTGTTTTTTTTCTCCTGGATCCCTGCAAGTTGTTCAGGGACATTACACCACTACTAATGGAGAAGTCCATTACGTTCGATTATACCACAGTGTATTAGTCTCTGTGTACAATGTTCTCCTGGTTCTGCTCCTCTCGCTCTGCATCACTTCCTGGAGGTCGTTCCAGTCTCCATGGAATTCCTCCACTTTATTATTCCTTTGAGCACAATAGTATTCCATCACCCACATATACCACAATTTGTTCAGTCATTCCCCAATTGAAGGGCATCCCCTCGTTTTCCAGTTTTTGGCCACCACAAAGAGCGCAGCTATGAATATTTTTGTACAAGTCTTTGTGTCCATTATCTCTTTGGGGTACAGACCCAGCAGTGCTATGGCTGGGTCAAAGGGTAGATATTCTTTTGTTGCCCTTTGGGCATAGTTGGGAAACTATTTTTAAAAAAAGGAAAATAAATAGCTATTATAGGGGAAAGGAACAGAGAGTTGAAATCCCTAAGAGTTATCAGGACATTGGTGTTCTATAACCAGGTTAACTCTATTCTGACTCATCCTCATCCAACCTTCCTATCCTGGTAATTCAGGAAATATTTTCTGTGGAAACGCATAAAATCATACAATCATCATAGGCCCAAAGCTTTATAGGTAGACGGAACTTTAGAGGATACCCAGTGTAACCTTCCTTTATTTTTTTTTTAAAAGTTGAGAAAACTGTGAGGAAGGAGGGGGAGGTGACGGATGCCCAAGGAAGTAAGTAGGAGAGACAAAACTCAAATTAGAGTTGACTCATTCTAATCCATTTCCTACAAAACCATGGCTGTGCCCATCTAGCTGCTGCTTGTCCCATCCCAAATGCTACATCGCTGTGTTATTGGACAGATCTCTCTCAATGATCACTTTAACCATCTCACTCCTTTCCCTGGTTGTCCTGAATAGGGCAAAATTCTCTGACATGACTTTCCAGAAAAGGGGATGAATAGAATAACTGGATCTAAGACTTAATGATGTAGGAGATCTTAGAGGTCATGTTATTCCACTTCCACATATTTACAATTGAGGAAACGAAAACATTTGTAATTTACAATTGAGGAAATCTAATTAATTGAGGAAATTAAATGACTTACGTAAAGACATCTAGATAGAAGTGGCAGAGTCAGGATTTGAATCCAGAATTTCTGATTCCAAATCCTACACATTCTCCTCTGGAGCACTCTGATTCCTTTGCTAGATATAGGCTTTCATGGCCATGATCGTTAAACAGATCTACTCGGGAAAATAAAGGACTTGAAGATAACTTTCAAATGTGTGTGTGTATGTGTGTGTGTGTGTGTGTGTGTGTATGTGTGTATGTGTTCTATCTGAAGGCTGTGGAATTGCCATTATTGAAGGGAAGTCTTTAAAATGAACCAGAGGCATGATGACCCTGCAACCCACTTAAAAATATGTCAGCAGAGCCAGCTCCTCTGTGTCCCTTGTCAGATGTTCCTCGAGAAAAGGAGTTGGAATCCAATATGGCTTCCGGGACCCCGAGCATTCCGAGGCAACAAGACACATCTCAATGTCACTGGCAGCTCTGAGCACTTTGCATAGCCTGACACTGGAGGCATGTTTCAGAAACCCAGAGGTACAATTGCGTGACATTTGAGGTGTCACTGTGTGCTGCATTATACCTTGCCTGAGCTGGGATAGCAGGAGAATTGAATAGAGTCACCAGACAGCTCTCCTATAGATAGCTATTATCTTCTTAGAATAAAGAATGGTTGAGGTTGAGTGGAATGTCAGCAAACCTATAATTTTTCTAGCCTGTTGGCTATATGTGTTCTCTTATCCTCAAAGTATGAGATTTGAGTTTTCCAGCTCTCCTTCCCTCTGTCAGAGCAGCCCACCCTCTGACAATTCAGCAGTCTCTTGGCTGATGACCTGTCTCTAGTCTATTGCATATTCATGAGGCAGCAGATTTCCAATTCGTATTCACATCTTCATCTTCACAGGAGACACTATCCCTGTATGAGTGGTGATAATCACCCCTCTTAGTCAGTGCAGGAAACTCAGGCTGTTGGAGAATTGACTCTTGGTTATTTTAGAACATGGAGGCATAACAAGGCCAGATTCCAAAACTTGGCCAACAACGGAGAGCCTGAGGAGTAGAGGCACAAGGAAAAGGTAGGTTTGGGGTAGCTCCTTTTAGAGGCAATTACAAGCCACCATGTTCCAGGGACCACCAGAGAACCAAACATTCATTCTAATGCCTGGGAACTGTGGTAGCAGGAGCCATTAGGCACACCGAAATAAAACATCATTGATTCTCTACTTTCTTGTTATTGATTTCCAATTACTGGCCAAATCACTCTATTTTTTTTCTTTCAGCCATCTTTGGAATTGTTTACATTGTTATCACCATCCTTCTCCCTGCCTTAAGTCTCCTCTTATTACTGGTTTAATGCAATTAGTCAGTCAACAAATATTTATTAAAATATTACTATGTGATGGGCTCTCTGTTAAGCATTCTTCTTCCTGACCTTTTGTTCCAATATTTTTCATTTTAATATACTTTGCTTTTAACTCATCCAGATTTATCCCAATATCCCTCATTCTCTTCCTTCAGACCTTACATTCTAATAGAGCTTTCTAACTGCCCTCCCGGCTGCCTATTCAGTTCAGTTCAACAAGTGCCCATTATTAATGTAATGGAAGAATTCTAAATCTACTGATTTGTAATTAAGAGGACTCTGGGTTCAAATCTTGCCTTTGCCTTCCGGAGTACCCTTAGACAAATCACTTCACAGCTCTTGGCCTCAGTTACCTCTTCTGTATAATGTCCTCTAAGGTCACTTCTGGCTCTAATTCTAAGATCAACTTGGAAATGTAGATTTGGACTAGAATGGGCTTATAGACCATGATCTAGTCTACAAAAAAATCCTAATGTGGAATGGAAAAGAGCTAACTCCACGGAGTCTGAGGAAATATGAGACTTTTTTGGGGATTTCCCATGTGAAAAGTATCACTTGACTCTCAGAGGGGAACCTAAGAAATACATAATCATGCCATTGCTTGTAGGAAAATGTCTTAAACCTTTAGCTTGACCTTAAATATGCTTCCAAATCTTGTTTCAAACCACCTTTCCCATCTCAGCATCCACTACTTCCTTACCAAAGATCTTTGTTTTGTTTTTTTTAACAACTCAAAATGCATTGTTCTCTATTCTCCCCTTGACCAAAAACAAAAGGCTGTTCCTGCTTTTCCTCTTTTGTACTAATTATGTTCCCTGTATCTGGGAGGTTTCTTGATCTCTCTCTGCCTCTCTAAATTCTATTCATCTTTCTTAGTTCAGACGCAACTCTTCTGTGAATATACATGATGTGATCTTGAATGATGTGATCTTTGTCCCTGCTGATTTCCCAAAGAATCATTATCCATGTTTTACTCGACTGAGTCAAAGGCTTTCTTGTATTCAGCATCAATGGCAGTAGGATCTTCTAGTCTTGATTCCTTCAAGTAATTGAATCTATGAAGATATAATCCATTGTAGAATATTGCTCTCAAAGAAAGTCCTATCTGTTTACTCAAATCGACCATAGCATTCAAAACAATGCTTTTTGTGTTGGCGCAGAACTAGTTATCAAGGGAGAAACCATAATTTAGGAAATGGCTGAACAAAGCAGATGGATGTAATGAAATAATATTGCAGTTATAGATGATGTGTGTGTGTGTGTGTGTGCAATTCAGAGAAAAATAGGAAGATTTATACAAACTGTTGTGGAGAAAAGTAAGCAATGCCAATAAATAAATAAACATAGTGGTTACGACAATGTAGGCTCCAGAAGAAAATAAAAATGAGGAAACCAACTTCGTTTCTTTAAGAGAAGAGACAGGAAATGGCAGAAATAGAATTTTGCACATGTTGTCAGTTATAGTCCATGAGTCATTTGATTTTGCTTAAATTTTTCTTTAAATTATTACATGATGAAGGGTCAGTGGTTTAATGGGTAGAGAGACATATCTGGAAATTATTTTGTCATTGAAATGAAAATCATTAGGCTAGAGCCAACATGGAAGAACCCAGGAAACATTCAGCTGAGTTTTCTTAACATTTACTTCCAAAACACTTTAACATAATCCTTCAAATTGAATTCTGAAGTGGCAGAACCAACAAAAGGTTAGGGTATAAAATTCTTCTTGCCCAAGAAAACTTAGGAGGTCAGAAGAAGAGATCCGGGACATCAGATGGAGGAGGGACTGAAGTTCACATGGATAAAACAGTGGTGAGACTATGTAGTGTTGACAAAAATAACCAACAGCATATTTAGGAGCTTTGAAACCAGGGATGGTAAGATGACCTGGCAACTGGGCAGAAAGAGATTATAGGGAATCTCTTTGTTGGAACTGAACCCCAAATACTTCTTGATAACTCCACTGCCTATACAAAGTTCTGGTGTAGAGGGGTACTTTGGGTCAAGAGGAAGCAGAAACCCTGAAGAGCAGTAGCTCATCCCTGTGGAGCAGGTTCTCTGAGGTATATTATAATTTCTCATTCCAGGGGAGCAGGGGCCCTGAGGAGCAATATCAACTGAAATGGAAAAAGACCAGAGTATAGTCCAAGAGAGCAGTGACCATTCCTCTCCCCAGATCATTCTGCCTTAGAAGCACAGAAAATTTCAAAACCCCTAGAACTAGCTCTGAAAATAGTAATATGAAAAAACTTAATGCTTAGGACAATGCCCCTGTACCCACATTGGCAACAGAGCTTTACTTTAATATAACATTCACTATCAAGAAATAGGTTGGAAAAATGAGCAAACAAAAAAAGAACAGAAAAAGAGTTACAATGGTGACAAGGAAGAATGGGATACAAACTAAGGAGAAGACAATGAGATAAAAATCACTAGAAACAAAGCCTTAAAGAAAAAAAGTTGTTCACAAGCCCAACAAGAATTCTTGTAAGAAAAAAAAAAGTTATCTTAAAATAAAGTAAGAGTGGTAGAGGAAAATAAAAAAATATAAACAAATAAAAATGAAGAAGGAAAATTATGTGGAAATTCAGTTGTCCACCAACTATGGAATGGATGAACAAGTTGTCATATATGATAGTGATGAGATACTATGTGCAATAAGAAATGACATGGAAAATTATTTCAGCAAAATCTGGAAAGACTTACATGAACTGATGCAAAATGAAGTGAGCAGGACAAAAAGAATATTATACATAGTGACAGTAATATTTCTTGATAAAAAACTGTAAATGACCTAGTTGTTCACAACAAAGTAGTGACTGAGAAAGACCTGATGGAGTTTGAAAGCAGACTGAACAATACTATATTTTATTTTCTCTCTTCTTTTTTTAATTTGATATTTCTTTCACAAATTGACTAATAGGGGAAAATATTTTACATGATTACACACATAAAATCTAATAAGAGAAAGAAAATTACAAATACAGTTAACTTATTTTTTTAAAAGTACAAAAATACAGGAAAATAACACCTTAAAAACAGAATTGATCAAATGAAAAAAGAGGTACAAAAGCTCATTGATGAAATAAATAATTAAAAATTACACTTAAACCAGTGCAAGCTAATGACTTTGTGAGACACCAAGAAACAATAAAACAAAGTCAAAAGGGAAAAAAGGGAAGATGTTAGCTATTATATTGGAAAAAATAATTGACCTGCAAATAGATTGAGGTGAGATTATGTAAAAATTATTGGATTATCTGAAATTCATGATCAAAGAATTATCAAAGCAAACTGCCCAATGTCCCAGAGGTAAAAGACACAATAGAAACTGAAAGAATATACCAATCTCCATCTGCAAGATATCCCCAAATGAAAACTCCCAGGAGCATAATAATAGCCAAATTCCAGAGCTCCTAGATCAGAGAAAATACTTCAAGCAGCCAGGAAGAAAACATTTAAATATCATGGAGCTGCAATAAAGATCACAATATGACAAGGAAGATGGTCTCAGAAAAACTTGGAAGACTTGTATTAACTTGTATTAACAAAGGGGCAGGAGGGAAGAAGATAATTTGAAACAAAAAATGTTTTAAATAAATGTAAAATTTTAGATATATATGTGACATATATGACATAAAATTTAAATATGTCATGAAATAAAACAAAAAGACTGGTTACTTAATATTTTTATCAATTATGATGCATGTAGATTATTTTCAAATATTTTAGCGATGAGAAATCAGGCATAGAAAATGTCAGTAGTTACTGATATCTGCTCAGCTATTTTTTTTGTGTGTGGAGAAAGGAGGAATCACATTATTTATGATCTTTTACATTCTTTTAGAATCCTCCCCTCTTTAATATATATTGAAAATCCATTCCAAGATGCCACTGAGATTATATTTTCTCCTAAACTGATTTATTCTGTGTATAAATGTGATGTTCACCTCTATTCTGAACTGTCTTTTTAAAATCCATTTGCACATTCTAATCTTGGTCACTGAAGGGCTCTATTCCAAATGTGGTTGGTTTGACTATTGTGAAAGGATTCCTATATTTCAGGGTTATCCCTACCCTTCAACAAGGGATAAGCTCTTTTTTTTTCTTGAATGAGGACAAAACTGTACCTGAGACTTGATTGGCTAAAGCCCAAGCTATGCCACCCTTGATGCTACTACTTTTTAGCAAAATGCTATTATATTTTTTCCCTCTCCAACCCATAACTTGTGTTTTAGAATCAATACAAGTTTAGGTTCTAAGGCAGAAGAGCAGTAAATCTAGACAATTGACAGTAAGTGACTTGACCAGGGTCATGCAGCTAGGAAGAGTCCAAGGCTATATTTGAAATCAGGACCCCCCTTCTCCAGGTCTGGCACTCTATCCACTGAGCCCAAATTGCTATATTCTTGATGAATATTCTTTCTATAGCTGGGACAACAAGCAAACCTCCTTTTCTTGACTGGTAAATGACCTACGAGTATGTAGTTTCATTCCCACACCAAATCCAAACTACCAGGATACTGACCTGAGTCTATGTCAGCCTACCGATCCCATAACAACTGTCACTGATGCCAAGACAAGATCATTGTAGACATCCCTGCAAGTCAAAACCATTTTGAATTTGTTTTCATTCCAGTTTAATCTATTAATGTTCTTATGGCAATAAACATGAATTTATTTTTCATTTTGCATGTTCTAGGTCCAATTCCCCTACTGGACTATAAGCTAAAAAGTAACTCTGTTTAATCTTATTTTGTATCTCACCTGGAACTAAATACAGTGTTCCACATGTAACAGTGGCACAGTCATGAGTTCTATGCCTGGAATCAAGAAAACCTGAGTTCAAATATGGCCCCAGACACTTGCTGGCCATGCGACCATGGGAAAATCAGTTAACCTCTGTTTGCCTCAATTTCCTCAGCTGTAAAGGAGGGCTAATAATAGCACTTCTCTCTCGGGGTAGTTGTAAGGATCAAATGAGATAATAATTGCAAAGCTCTTAGCACAGTATCAGTGCCATAGAAAGCCACTTAAATGTTGGCTGTTATTATTACATAGCAAGCAATTAATGTTTGTTGACTCAAATAGAATGAGACCAATAGTTCCATGAGGGCAGGCACTGCTCTATAATTCATGGTAAACTTGACAGCCCCTAACACAGTGCCTGGAACATAATAGGCAATCATTGCATATTTTTGATGGATTGATTGCTTTTACTTTATGCCCATCTTGGGGCAGCAGCTGGAAACCTCCCCGGAATGTGTCCCTGTGTGAAGGATAGGACGTATAAAGCATTTATGAATCAGCTAATTTTTCAAGGTTATAATAAAAAGGCATTGCTAATATTTTCCATTCATAATTAAGAAATTACTTTATGCTGAAATAAATTTGCCAGTAATTGTATATCTACTGGTTTGCCCTCCTTGGCATAATTCAGTTTGATTCACTTTCTAATAAGTGTTTATTAAACATATATAGTAGATGCTAGAAACTAGGGCCACCAAGAGAAAGACAAAACATGAGCTGATATTCTGCTGTGGGGACAAACAACATGTAAATTGGAGAGAACATCAGAAGGGGGAGGGAATAAGAAAAATCCTGGCCAATGAGATGAGAGCCAAGATGAGCATTGAAGGTAAACTTTCTGAGGAATGAGAATGAAGGAAAACACATTATAGGAGTGGATGAATGGCTGTGCAAATGTGTGAAGGCAGAGAAAAAGAAAGATGAGGGTAAGGGAAGAACTTGTAGTGCCATTGGGCTGGAATTCCAAGTCCATGAAAAGCTGGAAAGGTTGGAATCACAAAGTAAAATGCTCCACTCAACCTCACTGAAGAGTTGGTGTTTAACCTTGGACACTGCAGTTTTTCATGTGTGGAAGGGACATGATTAGAACTGGGACTTAAGAAGATTATTTTGGAAGCTATGTAATGAATGGATTGGAGAAACTGGAAACAGTGAAGCCAATTAGAGAGGATGAACTTGGGAACTAGATTGGTGGTATTGTGATTAGCAGGAGCAGCTAGGTGGCCCAGCAGGCATGGAGTTAGGAAGACTCAGCTTTGTGAGTTCAAATCTGGCCTCAGACATATATTAATTGTGTAACCCTGGGCAAGTCATTTAAACCTTGTTGTGTCTTCTCTTTAACGAAATAGAGAAGGAAATGACAAACCACTCTAGTATCTCTGCCTAGAAAACTCCAAAATGGTGTCATAAAGAGTCAGACACAACTGAAACAATTGAACAACAATGTGGATAGTGGGAGGCAAATGAGAGATGAGGTAGCAGAACTGATGAGAAACTTAGGAATTGCCTGCATGATGGATAAGAAGGCGAGAGAAGAGCAAGGAAGAAGAAAGCTTCAAGAAGGACAATTTCAGGTACTATGATATTTGGACATACTGAATTTGAGATATCAACAAAACTGAAAAGAATGTGGAGCCAAGGTGAGATTTTTATTCAGACGCCCTGGTTTCTGTGCTAATCAGCTCAGCAGTAAGACTGCAAAAGTCTGTGTGGAAAGAGAGAAGCTGAAGATACCTTCCTCTCAGGCAACTCGAATTACTGTACTCCATACACTAGCCATTAAGCGGATGACATACACATTCATTTCGATACTCAGTTGATCAGAACTGGGGATAGAGGTATTAATGATGGCATTCGACTGAAACATAATAGAGCAGAGGCCAGTTATCCCAGGCAACATAGAGCTATAGAAATTCACTCCATTGGGTTATATGGGTTAATGGTGATAGAGATGCCAGGAAGGCCTCCAGGACAGGGCAGCAAGAAAGAGCTTCTCACTATGATATCATTCCAGTGTCACTTCCATGAGTATACGGGTCTATGGCTAAGGCTGGGACATAGACTTAGTGGTATTGATAAAGGCACCTACCCACATAATATATATATGGTCAAGGAGGTCTTGATGGATATTAGGGCAGAAGCATAGAAAGCAGTGATACTTTCTCCTGGGAGCACTATTCCCCCACATACCTGGGCCATTAGTACAGTAGGTCCTTAGTGGTTAACACAGAAGGCTCAGTATAGAGATTGTGAATCTTAAAATTGTTCAGACTGTACCTTAGAAGATTTGGTTAAGCAAATTCCCCTATTATGACAATGTGAGAACTTTTAAAATTACTCCACCCTGCTCAGACAGTGCCTTAGAGGAAGATAAAGTTGTAAACTCCTGATGGAACAATGAAAGTCCCCAACTTACACTTATAGTGAAACAAAAACCTTAAGCTTGGTCTATTTTTAGATCTAATACAAAAGGGTGATAAGTACCTATAAAGGTTAAATTAATCACTAAAAGGTCAAGCAACTTACAAAGGGCAAGCTTAGCAAAGAGATGTGAAATACTCAGAAGATATAATCTAATCAGAGAAGGTGATCACAAAAGAGGATGTGAACTAAGAATGGACAGTCCTGGGGAAAACGTCTACTGTGATTGGTAGATGTGAAAATTTAGGGGAGGTGACATAAGAGAAATTTCTCTTTAAAAGGAGCTGGCTCTCTGAACTTAGTTGGAGTTTGGAGTTAGTTGGAGGAGCTGGGTCTCTGAATTCAGTTCAGGAGTTGAGGATTTCAGTGAAGGACTGGAGTTTTGCTTGGGACAAATCTTGTGGTGAGTGATAAAAGACTGACTAGTCTCTCTTAAGGCTCAAGTGCCTAGGCCCTTCCTACTATTTCCTCTTACTCTCTCGCCCTTCCCTTAATTCCTTCATTTGTATTAATTAAAATCTCCATAAAACCCAGCTGACTTGGGTATTTTCATAATTGGGAATTTTTCCCATGGCGACCACTTATTTTTTATTTAAAATAAGACACTAAAAATTATCTTTACAGTTTTGGCAATTCACAGTCTTGAAACCCACATTTTTGTGGTTACAAGATGGATGACAAAAATGGCAAGTAACACATAGAATTGACTTGAGGATAGTAGCATTGCCCCTCACATTAGCACAGATGCCCAGTCTCATCCCCCAAAATATGTTATTTTTTTAAACTCTTACCTTCCATCTTGGAATTGGCTCCATGGCCAAAGAGTAGTAAGGGCTTGCCAGTAGAGGTTAAGTGATTTGTCCAGGGTCAAGTAGATTTTAAATACCTGAGGCCAGATTTGAACCCAGTATCTCCAATCTCCATGCTTGCTCTCTATCACTAAGTCACTTACCTGCCCCCAACCAATATAATTTCAATCATATATCCTGATTAAATGTAGTAAGATTCTTCAGTACTGAATAATTCTGAGCTTTTCTAGATAGAAACATTCTACTCCCTGGTTTCTTCTTACTGAGGAGTATGACATACTGGTATAGTTTGACAGAAGAAATCTCAAAATACTCAACCTTGTCACAACCCCAAAATTCCTATGGTTGCAGTAGGGTGATTCATAGAATCCATGGCAGGGACACTAGCTTACAATATTAGCTACCCAGAACCCTAAATATCATATATTCATCATGCAACTGTTGGGAAAGAAATATCTTAATGCTTCAATATGGAATATCAGCTGGGGTGATTTAATTAATCAGTCCCTTTTCATTAACTTAAAACAGAATGTTACTCAGAATACTGTCAATTAATTGGTTTTATAACTATTAAAGACTTGATGGGCTTCTATGATGTTAAATATCGCAGTAATCATTCGATTGCAGAAAGCAGAGGTTTTATCACTTGAAAACGAGATTCCTTTTGAAAGGTACGAATCGATGGAGAAGATTGATTAAAAATCAGGGTTAAACAGCTCATTAGTGTTAAAAATCCAGCCAAATTCTGAGTTTTTCTCAATAGAATCCTCCACTCAGCAAAAGTAGATTCTTGAAAGTACACTGGGGCTGCTCTCCTCGTTAAGACCAAAAGAGATATTGTCATTGCAGGAGCCATGGTTGTTGTCTTTTAAATGCATGTGGGTTTCTATACAGGAGATAAGTTAAGCCTCTTTTTTAATAAAGAGATTTAGAGCAGCTCTTTTTGTGGTGACAAAGAACTTGAAACTGAAGAGATGTCCATCAATGGGGAGATAGCTGAACTACTTGCGGTATGTGATAGTAATGGAATGCTAACGTACCTTAAGAAATGATGAACAACTTGATCCCAAGAAAACCGGACAAACTTATATGTATGAAGTGTTGTGAAGTGAAATGAGCACAACCAGGAGAACCCTGTACACAGTAACAGCAATAATGTATGATGATCAACTGGGAATGACATTACTGTCACCAGCAATTCCAGGATCCAGGACAACTCCAAATGGACACATGATGAAAAAGACTCTCATCTGCCATAGAAGGAACTGGTGAAGTCTGGCTGAAGATTGAAGCATACCATTCTTCACTTTATTTGCTTTGTGCATTTTTCTCTAGTATAAGTGATATGTGTCTTTCACAACAGGACAAACATGGAAATATGTATTGTATGATAGCACACGTACAACATTTATCATATTAACCTGCAGTCTAGGGGAGTGGGGTGAGTTGAGAGGGAGAGAAAGAACATATATTACAAAATGTCAGAAAGTGATTTTATTAAAATTGTATCTACATGTGATCTGGAAAAAATATAAATAAAACAAAATAAAGTAAAAACGATTAGAACCATTCCAAAAGGGAATGATCTGTCTTGAAAGGTGGGGTCTTGGGGGCAGCTGGGTAGCTCAGTGGATTGAGAACCAGGCCTAGAGAAGGGAGGTCCTAGGTTCAAATCTGGCCTCAGCCACTTCCCAGCTGTGTGACCCTGGGCAAGTCACTTGAGCCCCATTGCCTAGCCCTTACCACTCTTCTGCCTTGGAGCCAATACACAGTATTGACTCCAAGACAGAAGGTAAGGGTTTATAAAAAAAAAAGAAAGAAGGAAAGGTGGGGTCTTATAGGAGAGAACAAAACTGGATGACTACTTACTATTTTGTTTTTTGTTTTAGCAAGGATTCATTTTCAGGAAATAGGATAGACTGTATGGTTTCTGAGATCCCTTCTCACTCTAAAACTCTGGCAATTCTATGAGCAGTTTTCAGCTGACCTGTATTACCTAAGGTCATACTTTTCAAATCACACTTGAATGTATTTTTGTGTTTATGATAGAGAATAGATTACATTGAATTAGGAAAACCCTGTAAATGAGGACCATGGCAACAGCACCTCCATAACAGGAGGCATACTGAATCACTGCTTTTTAACTGGTTTTGATGAAAAATGATAGGTGGAGTAAAGACCCTCCATTCTTTGAAAGATTACTCCAGGATGCACCAGAGAGAAGTGAAGTCAATACAGTCATTATATATCAGTCATTGTGCTCAGCTTTGGAGATATAAAGAAAGTCAAAGAGCATCTCCTAACTCTCAAGGAGCTCATAGTCTCTTTCTTCATGGTCCAAAATTTATCACGTTTGGTTAATCAGTTCAGCAGGAGCATTAGGATGTGTGCAGCCCTGTGACCACTTATCTGATAGAATTGTTGGCCATGTTGGATTTCACTGAGCAGACAGATCTTTATTTATCCCATAGTTCTCTCAGCTGGGACTCTAGTACTTCTGAGCCCAGGAGGAAATCTTAACATGCTAGAGGGCAGAGGAAAGGAACAGGGGAGGATGCAATTTCTCAATTGTTGAAGCTAAACACTAACATTGATTTTTAAAAATTCTCAAGAGCAAACACCTCATTACAAAACTAACAAAATGAAACATTAACATGAGAGTTAGTGTTCAAAAACACAGTTCCCTGGTGGGATGCTTATTTGGTCTTGACTGACTGCCAAAAGCTTAGTCTTTTATTTATTTATTTACACACACAGCCACCTTAGAATGATAGAATGGTAAGCAGAAACTTGAATGATTACCATGGTTAATCCTTTAATCTACAACTAGGGAAACTGAGATCTGAAGAGGGTAAGTGACTTAATTAAGGTCATACCAATTATTTAAAAGAGTTGAAATAAAAATCCAAGGCTCCAACCCTTATTCAGTACCCATCACATGATTACTTGCTTTACTGTGAAAATTCCTTTACATGGAGAAAAAACATTTGTAGGAAGGGGAGATTTGAAGATGAGGGAAATGGTGGCAAAGAGGTTAGTCCAACCTTCTGTGTAATCATACCAGGAAAACATGCTGTTCATGTTTCAGTGTTTCTAGCTCCCTTTCTTATAAAGTTTGGGGTTGGGGAATAAGGTGAGCCTCATGAGAGTGGTGCCATAGCAATGGAATCCCAGTGGTTATAGAACAAATTGGTACTGGTGAAGGCAGGAAAGCCCTAGCAAAGCAATAGAAAGCCTGTCATGATGAAGAGAAATCACCCTCATGGATGTTGTGATTCTAGAGAAAGCATCATTCATTCACCCCAAGCTAGTTACACCTCTGCTCTAAGATATCTGAAGCTTCTTTATCCCATCCTCTAATCTCATTGATTTGATGGCTGAAAAAAAAAATACCCGTCTCCTTTTTTGGGGAAGAGAAGAGCATCTGGGGGGGAAACGGGATGTTACTGTCTAAGAGGATATTGAAAACAGCACCTCTCTTTCTCCGTCCTAGCCTTAGCATAGGACCAAGTCACCATAATTTTACTCTAAAAGGAACAGCAAGGAAAATAATACTTTCCCTGAAGTTTAAGGAAACTTATGGAGTGAGAACCAATTTGGGCTATTCTGGGCGGCTCTGGTGGAATCCAAGATATCCTGGACCCAGGAACAAGGTTCCATTTGGAAGTGGCAGTCTCCCCAAAAGATTTAATCTCTTGCTACAAAAGAAATCAGCTGTTCACTTGCTGGGATTCAGGCATTGACGAAAGTAATGAATAAGACTTTCAGAGCTCTTGCCTTTATTATTCTTATGGAGCCCAGAATTCCTGCTTTATTAATAAAGGAGGCTGTCACAAAGAACAGCTTTGTGGAATTTCGGACGGTACACATCCGTTTTTATTGGCTTAGCTCTGTTATGAGCTCTTGGAGCTATTTATAATGTTGTTTCACTGAGAATTCCTTTCCATATTGTCATTCATTCTCCTGCTCCAAAAATCTCCCCTCCAAATTAAAACAAAATCATAGTCTTTCTTCTTTCTCCTACACCTACTTAAATTCAATTGAAGCTGGCATCTCCCGGGAATGGGTCCATCTCATGTCCACATCTGAGATGTCTCCCTCTTCCCAGCAGGGGGAGAAAATGGTGCTCCATTTGCTCTTGGAATCCCGCTTCAGGCAGTCCTTACTCCACCTTTCTCAGTGAGAAAAGAAATCTACTATGTTCTTTCCCTCTATGTTTCCTCTACTATGTTCACTTCCCCTCGTCCTTCTAAGTCCACGGCCATTCTTCTACATAGCAATATGAATCTAAGTAGATTATTGTCCTTTCCTGTTTCCCACATAATCACTTTCCTTTAAACATTATCAATGCCTTTTCACCACAGCCATTTCCTAATATGGCCACCCTACAAAATCTTTCCTTGGAATAAAGAAATTAAGCAAAACCAACAGCACAGACAAGATTATTGACCCACGCTTCTCTACTTAGAAGAGTGATATGTGTTTTAGTATCTCTTTTCTAGGAGCAAAGCTGATCTTGGCAAGTAATTGGAGTTCTGCTGCGTTTCAGAGTATTTATATATAATATATATATCTTACATATATATATATATATATATATAATATGCTATCCTCATGCATATTTTCTTTTTGTTTTGCTTTTTTCCCCTAAGCCATTTCATAGGAGTCTTCTCATATGTCTCTAATTTCATCCCATGTATAAATTGGCATAGCGCAATTACATTCTTTAAAAAAAAATTTAAAATTCAAACAAATTATCCATCAATACAATTTAAGTAACTGTTTTCTGACATTTTGTGATCCATTTTCTCTTCCTCCTTCCCACTCATTCCCCCTCACCAAGAGAGCAGGTAATATGGTATAGGTCATACATATTTTATCAAACAATACATATTCCCATGTTCATCATCTTTTGAAAGAAGATATACCATTTCACTAAAGATAAATTAATGGAGGAAATAAAATGAAGAATGGTATCATACCTCAGCACTTCCTTCGATGGTGGTGGTAGTCTTTTTTGTCATGAGTTCCTTGGAGTTATCCTGGATTCTTGCATTGCTGGTAATAGTTAATTCATTCATAGTTGATTATCATATTTTATTGCCATTATTATCTAAAGTGCTTTCCTGATTCTGCTTACTTCACTTTGCATCACTTCATATGTCTTTACAGTTTTTTTGTGATTGTCTTCTTCATCATTTCTCACAGTATAACATTCCATTACAATCATATGTCACAATTTATTGTCATGTCCCAATTGATAGACATCCCTTCTTTTACTACTTCCTTGTCATCACCAAAAGAGCTGCTATAATTTATTTTTTGTTACATAGTAACAACCACCACCAAAAACATTTACATAAACAAGTGTATGAAATAGATTATGTACAAACTGACAAACTCCACATTATTTATAATTTGTTTTAAAATAAGTTATATACATATGCTAATATAAATATCCTCTGCTTTTGAGTTCTCTTTGGATTTGTATTAGGTAGATACTTTTACCTCTTGATTTTATGGCTGTTATTTTTAATACAATCATGGAAGGTATTACTATTACTCTCTTTTTGTCTCTTTTCATCTTCTTATATTTCCCTTATTTTCTTCATATTTCCCAAATTTGTCATTTCAATGACATAATTCATTACTTTCAAGTATCACAATCTATTTAGCCACTTCTCCCATTCATGGCATTTGTGTTATTTTCAGTGTTTTTGCTATAACAAACAAAGCTTCCATAAATATTTTTATAAATACACAGCTTTTTACCAACTACCTCAATAGTACCCTTTTGGCCTAACCCTAGTAATGGGATCTCTAAATCAAAGAGCATGAACAGCTTTACAACTCTTTATATATATTTTCATCTTGGTTTTGTTTTTTTTTTTAGGAAAAAAAAAGCATGGCTGCTCTATCAACATAATATTAACTTTGTTCTACATGTTTCTATCAGCATTTAATTTGATCACATTAGATCATCTGGTTCTCAGTTAACATATATTACCAGGACCATGTTTTGCTAGACTAGTCCTTAGGCAGCAGACACAATCTATTTCCAGGACCACATTCTCTCCAAAACAAGTCTTTCCAGTTTGGTCATACCTAGTAGATTTTTGTGCCAGTGCCACAACACCTCAGGGAGACAGGATTACCTCCACAGTATGATGAGTGCTAAGGTAAGACTTTTGCAGAATATTTATGTTCTTCAAACCCAAGCTGTTGCTCCAGAAACATTTTGGGATGATGTGTATGCTCAGGTTTTGATATACTACTACTAACTTCATGTAGTGTGTATTTTCCAGATATCTATCTTAGTTATCTAAGATACTATTTATCTCCTTAACTTGCTCATTTATTTTTTGATTAGATTTATCTAGTTCTGAGAGGGGAAAATTAATGTCTGCCACTATTGTTATTTTGTTTTCTATGTCCATCTATATCTCATCTAGTTTTTCATTTAAAAAGCTCGGTGCTATAACATTTTTTTTGTGTACAGGTTCAATATTGATAATGCTTCATTATCAATAGTAACCTGCCCAATAAAATATGGTTACCCTGTCCATCCCTTCCAAATACATCCATTTTAGCCCCAACTTTGTCAGAGATCATGACTGTTACCCCTGTCTTCTCTGGATCAGCTGAGGAACTATATATTCTGGTCCAGAATATATAATATAAGGTCCTCACCTTAACTCTACATATATTTCTCATTTTCAATGTGTTTCTTGTAAACAATACATTGTAATGCCCTGGTTTTTTATCTTTCTTGATAGCCATTTTCTTTGCATATGTGAATTCATCCCATTATGCTCAATGTCATAGTTACTAGCTGTGTATTTTTTCTAATTCATACCTTATCACTACTTGTCCCTCTCTTCTTTTCTTTCCACTATATCTTTCCTCAGATATCCAATTTCCTTTAATACCTCTCCTATTTATACCTCTTCCCTGTCCCTTTCCCTCCTACATTCAAATTGGCCCACCTTTCCCCCATTACCTTTTATTTCCTATTCTTTTTACCTTTACCAAAATTCTTTTTTATCCCCCAACTGTGCCCTGCTATTTCTTGATTTCCCTTTCTCCTCACCTTACCACCTCTCTTGATATGTATTCCCTTCTAGATATCTCTCCCTTCCCTCCCTTTTCTTATTCCCTTTTCTTCCTTTCTCTTAACCCACCCTTCCTTCTCTTATTCCATCAATTGCCCAAGGGAGCTCCCAGTCCCTTCCTTAACCCATCTCCCCTTCCTTCCTCTTTCTTCATATATTAAAAAAAATTCTTACCCTTCTAATTGTGTATGGTGTTCTCTCTTTATCCCAGGTCAGATGAGTGTTGGGTTCTAGTATTCCCAGCCCTCCATCCTCTTGTTCCCTTCTCCATGGCAGTTCCTCCACTCATTCTTCCTCCATTCTATTACATGGAATGACCTCAAGTCTTCTATATACATGCCCCTTCAAATATCCAGGCAATGACACTATTCCCAGGGGCCATAGATGACATTTTCCTATACCAGAATCAAGTAATTTTATCTTTTGGGTTGCTTATGATTTGTCTTTCATTACCTTGGTATGTTTTTTATTAATCCTTTTTTTTAATGAGTTCCGGGTTTTCCCTCTATGAATAATTGAAACTCCTTTAGTTTATCAAATATCAGTTGTTTTCCCTTTTATAATTATGCTCATCTTTGCTGGATATCTTATTCTTGGTTGCAAGCTCAGTTCTTTTTTTCTGGGAAATTCTGTTTTTCCTGCCCTACATTCTTTTAATGTTGAGGCTGCTCGATCTTGTGTTATTCTGACTGTAGATCCACATGATTTAAATTTTTTTGTTTCTTGTTTCTCATAGTATTTTCTACCTGCCCTGGGAACAATGGAACCTGGCAATGATGTTCCTGTCCATTTTTGTCTTAGGGTCTCTTTGAAGTGATGATCAATGGATTCTTTTGGTTTCCATTTTACCCTCTGTTTCTAGAATTTCTGGGGTTTCTTTATTGATTTCTCAGAGTATAATGTCTAAGCTCTTGTTGTTGTTTTTTTTTTTATTGTAACTTTCTGGGAGTCCAATTATTCTTTTATCATCTCTCCTTGGTCTTTTTTTCAGGTCAGTTGATTTTGTGATAAGATGTTTCATATTCCCTTCTATAATTCTTTTGATTTTGCATTATTATTTCTTGTCTTTGGACATTGTTAACTTCCCCTTGTTCAATTGTAGTTCTTAATACATTGTTTTCTTTTGTAAATTTCTGGATATCTTTTTCCCTTTGGGTGATCTTTCTTTCATAATTTTCTTTATTTTATTGCATTGTTCTTTTCCCCCCCTAATTTTCCTTGATTTCTTTCATTTGGTTTTTGAGGTCTTCTTTTTAAATTTTTTCCATAAGTTCTTTTTGAGCTTGTGGCCATTTATTCTATTTCTCTGATGTTTCTGAAGTAGGAATTTTTATTTCACTGTCCTCTTTTGAGCTGAGATCTCCCCATAATAGCTAGTCATTTGTTTATTTTTTTCTCCTTTGCTTGTTCATTTGTATTTATTTCTAATTTTAGTGGCCAGTCCATTAGACTTAATGATGGGCTTTCCCCCCTGGAGTCCCAGGATTCCTATTGTGTTGATGTAGATTATTTTAGGTTTCAGAATTTTTTTTTTTTGGTCTATGTGTGTGTTTGTTTTTTCCTAGGTCCTCTTTAGTTTTTATATTCCAGAGTTAGATATATTTCCAGTTCCCTGCTGAAGCCCCAATCTGTGATTGACCTCAGGTGCTCCAATCAGAACCTGCAGGCAGTTCTGTAGCTGTAACTGCAAGCAGCCGTTTTGCCTTCTCCTCTGGCAAATGATAGGGCCCCAATCCCTCAGCAAACACATTCACCAGTGAGTGTTCCTTCTTTACTCTTCTCCTCTCATCCCAGAGAGAGCAGGTATCCAGTCAGAGTTTCTTGAGGCTCCAAAGTCCTCCGTTTATTAGCAATGAGACTCAAGTTCCTGTTCTTAGGGCCTGGTGCTTGGAGACCCCAAAGTCTCTACTCCTTTAATCCCTAGCTTTGGATCAGCTGGAGCCTCCATAGCCCAGAGTGCAGAAGACACAACAGTTCTACTTCAAGTACTGTCTTCAGGGATGCAGTCTTCCCTGGCTCAACCCAGAAGGTGAGGTTTGCTAATCCTGCTCTCCTGGGCTGCCTTGTGGATTTTCTGTTTGTTCTTCCGTTCTGTTTCTTCCCCCAGAGTGAAGTAGAAACCTTTCTCCCTGGGTGTTCTTAGCTGTTCAGCTTCCCTCTACATTCCTGTCTCTGTCTCTTTTAGTGCTAATTTTATGGATTTATTTTGGGATATTTGTTTGGGGGGGGGGGTTTAGGAGGACTAGAAAGCTTCATACCTTAATCTGCCATCTTCCCATAATGCCTATAAATATTTTGCATACAACTAGGCTCTTTCTCTCTATCTTTGATCTCTGATCTCTAGGATACAGATCTAGTAGTGGTATGTCTGTGCAATAAATAGTATTCTGTTGTATTCATATGCATCAGTTTGTTTAGTCATTCCCCAACTCTTAAGAACCCAATTTCTTTCTGATCTTTTCTACTAGACAGTACTGTTATTGATATTTGGATAGCTATATGGGCCATTCATTTGGTGTTGGACTATTTTGGGGCATATGGCCTATCATGGGTCAAGGTACAAACAGCTTAGTGATATTCCATATATAATTCTAAATTGTTTTGCAGACAGGTTGGACCAGTTGAGTTCCACCAGTCACATATTAGTGTTCCTGTCTTCCTGTAGACCTTCCAACATTTATTGTATCTGTCTTTAGTGTTTACTATCTTAGCCATGTAGATAAATTTCTTTCCTTCCCAGAATGGCATACTGTCAGTCATCAACATAATTTAAGTTTAATTTAATTATTTAATTAATGATTAATTAAATTTGTTTAATAATAATAAATTAAATTAATTAATAATTTAAATATAGCATTTAACTAAGAACTATAACTTTGCATTGGCAATCATCATTCTGATGTTGAATCCATAGTTGGTGGCATAGGGAACCAATTGCTGGGTCCATCATCAGAAAACCTAAGTTGAAATTCCACCTCAGACACAAGCTGTGTTGCCCCGTTTCATATTCCCTATCTGTACACCCCACCCCCCATTTTCTCAACTGTAAAATGGAGATGGTAATGGCACCAATCTCCCAGGTTTATTATGCCGAACAAATGAAATAATACTTATGCTTATAATAGTGTCTGAAACATAGTATGTGCTCAGTAAATGCTTTCCCCCTTTATCCCTCATGGGTTAACATAATAATAGCATTTATATAGCATTTTAGCTTTTACAAAGTGTAAACAAGAAAACATATTTAAATGTTAGGCAGACACTTCCACTCCATTGTTCTAAGGGTCCATTATCAATCTTTCTGGAGATTAAAAACTGATAACAGGGGTGGTCTTAAGGACGGTGAGCTTCAAAATGTATACTGGCCGGGACTGCATTTCCCAGCATGCCTCGGGGGTCCCACCCTCCTACTTCCTGGCATGGGATTGGTCCTGAATGGACCAATCCCATGCTAGGGATGGGGACCAGGGGATTAAGGAAGAAAAATTCATTCATATAAAAACCTAAAGAAGATTTCCCGATAATTCCATCCAATCGTTAGAATATTAGAGATGGGGAGAAAGTAGACTAATATTCATTGAGTTATTCCATTTCCTCTTTTAAGAGGACACCTGGAACAATAGCTATAAATTGAAACGGCATATATAAAATAAAAGAAGACCTTTCGTCAACATGGATGCTGGTGCTTGGTCATCCTAATTTCATTGTCCATGGCTTTCTTCTTCAGACCCAGGAAGTGGAAATCCCTTGGAGGTAACTGTTTTACCAAGAACTCTAAATTCTTAAATTTAAATCTCACATGACAAATGACCTTTCTTACTTCTCTCCCCGTCCTTTGAGGTAAATCTAAAATTTAAAAATGTAGTATAGTATAGATTTTGTTCATCATAGTAAGTAGATCAAGGCCAAGAAGAATCTTGCTTCCCAAATTTTATCCTTCGTATCTAAAAGCAGAAATATTCTGCCATGTATTTATCAGTATTCATGGTCATATTAAGTCCACTGGCCCCAATCCTCCCCCAAAGAGGTGAGCTTCACTGAATGAGTTAATTCTCTGGAATTGAAACTGCTAATGGGCCTTGGGGGAATTTAAAAACAAAATTAGAAGTGTTTTTCCACATTTCAAAGTGATCAGAAGAGAGATGCCCTGGGTACTTCATTTTTCAGACACTGTCATATTCAAAGATTTTATTCTAAAAATAATTACCGGAAAATCTATAGAGTGCATTTGGCTTTGACAGAATTGCAATGAACAAACTTTTTTGTCACTTCTGTGACTTTACACATATTCTCATCTAGGTCATAAGGCTAACTTTTCAAGCCTTGGGAATAAAGAAGGGCTCCTTTGCTTTCTTCAGAACCTGAGTGAAAATTGGCAATTATCCAATGAATTCAGACTACTCAGACAGCTAAACTGGATTATTTCTTTTCTCCACATTAGTTGTTGATACAGAATAGCAACCAATACTAAGTACCCTCTTAGTTATGTAGAGTTGCCCAAAGGGGGAATCTGAGGCAAATTCTGACCTAGATCTTTACTTCTATTTCCGTCAAATATCAGCTGAATTCAACTCAAATTGAAAATCATTTGTCAAGTGTTTACTGCGTCAAGCATTGTGTTACATGCTGGGAACTTAGAGAAAAACTCAGAGTCCTCAAGGGACTTATATTTTCCTTTTTTAAGAGTGAGGCAATAGTCTTCACTGCAGAATTTTAGGGTTCATTGCCTTGGCATTTAATATAGTAGATCCATAAACATTTATTAGATGTCTATTATGGAAGGAACCATGGTGGATGGTGAAAGTAGAAATATTCATATCAATTCAACATGTTTAGTAAGCACTATGTATCACTGAATAGAGACAGCTAAGTAGTATATTTGATAAAGTATTCAGTATGGAGTAAAAAAGACCAGGGTTCAGATTTAGCTTCTAATGATTTAACCTCTGCCTCAGTTTCCTCAACTGTAACATTGGAATAATAATAGCCCTCAAATCCCAGAGTTTTTGTGAGGATCAAATGAAATAATATTTGTAAAGTGCTTAACATAGTGCCATGCACATAGTAGGCACTTAATAAAATGCTTGTTTACCCCTTCCCCTTTGGCACTGTGGGGATAGAAACAAAAAATGAGATGGTCCCTTCTTTCAGGGAGTTTATATTTAACAGAGGTAATACGAAACATAAAGTATGTACAGAATAAATTAAGTCACAGTAAGGACTAAGCAATGGGGGTAAAATAACTCGCCCAGGGTCACCCAACTAGGAAGTGTCTAAGGCCAAATTTGAAGCCAGGAACTCCTGTCTCTAGGCTTGACTCTCAGTCCTCTGAGCCATCTAGTTTCTGTCTTACCATCTTTCAACTAGAAATTGTAATGCTTAAATCACAAGCTTGTGATGAGAAGTCAATGAAATACCACTTTGTGTAAAGTGCTTTATAAGCCTCAAAGTACTACATGTCAATTATTGTTACCTTTCAATCTATTTAGTTAAGTACTTCATATTTAAATGTTGTTTCCTCTCTTAGAATGTAAGCTCCTCCAAGGGACTGATTTTATGTTTTCTTTATAGTTAACAACACTTAGGAAAGCATCTGGCAGATAGAAAGTATTTAATGAATGATTTTTTATTAGCTCACTGATGGATCAGCATGATCTTGGGAAAGTCATTAAACCTATTTGAACCTCAATTTCCTCTGCTGTAAAATGGACATCCTAATACCATTAGTATCTACCTAATAGGATTTTTGTGAAGACCCAATAAGGTTATATATATATATATATATTATATAAGCATATAATATATATATGTTATGCCTGCTTTTATATACTACCTTAAAGTTTACAAAAACATTTTAAATATATATATAAATAAATATATATTTATTTATATAAATATATGATATATAATACATAATAAATAAATAAATAAATATATGTTTAAAATGTTTTTGTAAACATTTTATATACTACCTTAAAGTTTACAAAAACATTTAAAATATATATGTATATATTTAAAATGTTTTTGAAATAAATATATATATATTTAAAATATTTTTGTAAACTTTGAGGTAGTATATAAAAGCAGGCATAATCATCATCAAAAGGAGAGGAGAGACTGAGAAATGGTCCTGAAAATTAGATCGTGCTTCTTGGAGAGAATAGTGATGCAAATATTGGTAACTTAAAAACAGGACCTTCTTTCTGAAGAAAGATTATGGCATGCTGGGACTCACCTAGTATTGTCTTTCTTAAGGGCAAAGTCTTTTTCTGGCAAGTCCCCAAGCTAGCAACTCAGCCCCATATGTTGCGCTCTAGGAAGAGTTCCCTATTTTTTCTTCCATGGACCCCACCTCCTTCTGCCTGCCATGGATGGCAGCTTTTTCTATTCTCCCACCTCACCAGTTACTACAGGGATTTCCCAGCCACCTGGAGAACTTGGAAGGAGAATGGGGTTGAATTCTCAGGGTGGGACAGACTCAGCGAATGTTGTCTGGACAGGTTCCCCATTTGGATTGTACAGATGCAAAGGACACTACCCACAAAACAAAGAGTACATGACATGGATCCCAAGAGAACATGGCTTCACACAGTTGAGAGGCAACAGAGAAAAGAAAAGAGAATGAAGCTCAATATCTCCAAGGATTTTCCCTCTGAAAGAAAAAAAAATTCCCTAGGACATTTTCTTGGCAGGCCAATTTAACCCACCCTGCTGATTGCCCTCTATAGGCTAATCTGTTCAGCTTTGCATGATTGGCCTCCAAAGAATGCTTCTCCAGTCCTGATTGGCTAATGGATTCATCCTGGCTGTTGTATGTTAACGAGGTGAATCTTCTTGGGGGCTGTCCTGCAGGGACTCACTTGGCACCTTGCTCTTGTTAACTCTCATGGCGTCAAAAGTTCACCTAGCCATGTGTTTCTTCTCACAGTCCTTTGGTTGGGATCTGATTTTATTCAAAGCCCAAGAAAGACAGCATCCTGGCTATAACTGTGCTGACCACTCTAGGGAAAGGTCAGTTATTCTTAAGGAAAAAAGATAAACATCGAGCTCTGTTCTAGCAGAAACAAGTTTTTTTAAGTTTTGGAGATTTTTCAAAAAATAATTATCAGTTTGTCAATCCGAACCTTTTGGAATTGACCTCTGCAAGTTAACATATTGTTGTGTCTATACATTCGCTCCACGTAGCCCTTCTCCTGTAAAATATACCCAGGACACGTGAATCATTAGATCTACTTAACTACAAGCATGCTAAGTTCTCTTATACAAAACAATGACAACTTTTCCCTTGACTTCTTTACTTCATCAAATACTTCCATTTCTCCATTCTCCTTTATTTCCAAACTTCTGAAAAGAAGAGTATATTCTAGTAATTCTTTGTTTGTGTGCTAGTGGTTCTCTGGGGACAGATGTGGAATTATTTTAGTGTTCATGGACTCTCTGATCAACAAGATGGAGAAGACAAGTAGATATTTTCTCCAATCTCCACGGCTTCTCAAACCTCCAAAATAGGATTTATTTAAATGTGATGAAGCAGTATCAGCTGTCTCCATCATCTAAGACACCAAGAACTCAGATAAGGTAAAGAGATAAACTAATTAAAGCAGTGGTTCTCAACCTTTCTAATGCCGTGACCCTGCAATACAGTTCCTCATGTTGCGGTGACCCCAAACCAAAGAATTATTTTGGTGGCGACTTCAAAACTGTAATTTTGCTACAGTTATGATTCAGAATATAAATACCTGATATGCATTATGTATTCTCATTGCTACAAATTGAGAGGTTGAGAACCACTGAATTAAAGGGAAAGTAAATAATCCCTAATATCCAATATGACCTTCCCCATAACCCATGTGGACGGTGCTGCAATAACTGACCCAAGGACTAATAAAACAACATAACTATACTCCTTTCTTCTTCCAGTGCTAGGAAAAAACAAAAGTCAGAAGCTTGCTCTGACTTGGACAATAATAGCACAGTAGCCTGTCAGAAAACTGGGTAACAAAGGGATATGGGGGTAGGACATGTAGGTGTAGTGTTTGGCAATTCACTAACTTTCAGGGGAAAAGGCCAAAAAATTGGTTCTGATTCTCTGCCCCAGGAATTCATTTGGGGCAGAGATCATGAGTCAGGTGAAATGTGACTTGAAGAGCATGGGAGGAAGAGGAGAAGATTTTGAGGCCCAGCCCCCCCCCAAGAAAACCACTTTCAAAGGAGTTGGAGAGTGATCAGTAAGAGAAAACAGGAAAAAAATGAAAATTATTAAAGATTTCAGGAAGAAATTTTAGACGAGATTTTGAACATAAAGAGATAAACCAATAAGGAAGATATTAAAAAGTAGAGGGGATATTGCTTCCATGTCAGTTAAAAGAGTCCAAGCACCTACAAATAAACATTGTGAGACAAAGGAAAATGATTCAATACCAAAGGAGGCATTAGACTCTGCGGATTCCAAAGAGAGCATAGAACCACAGCAGATTGTTGCTGAATAGTTTAAAAGAGAAATAAGAATTGTAAAACCAGAATTGATGACCTATACAGTAGAAATAATTGACAGAATGGAAAAAAAATTGAATTCATGGTAGCAAATTTCATAAAAAAAAAACAAAACAAAAAGAGAATAACTGATTGGGAATGCAAATACACAGAGATAAAGAGGGGTGAAGCATAAGCCAGCCAATTAAAAAAAACAACAGTAAAATTAAAGAAAATAAGATTTTGCAAACAAAACATTTTGATCTTTAAGATAGGATAGAGACATCTTAATGATTATAAATCTCCTAGAAGAACATAAATTAAAAAAACCTGAATACTACAATATAAGAAATAATATCAGAAACCTCCTCAGATTTTGAAATGCAGAAAAAAATGCCAGTCAAAGAGAATGCACTGATTGCATTCAGAAAAAGAAAAAACAAAACCTTGTCCAGGGAATTCCATAGTGTTAAAACTTAGCAATTTCAATGGCCAAAAAAAAGAAAAAAAAAGAAATGCGTCAAGCTATCGGGAGAAAGAACTTCAAATATAAAGGAAAGGAAATCTGAATGATTCAGGACTATTCTCTACCCATTAGAAGCTGAAGAAGGGAATATAATAATCTGTTCCAAAGAGGAAGAAAACTCAAGATGAAACTGAAAGTAATATACCCTTCAAACCTGAGCCTAAACTTCAGTGACAAAAAGCTAGATGGTCGAGACAAAGAAGCATTTGAAATATTTCTAGAAAGAAAATCGTAACTTAATAAATTATTGCTTTCTCCAATACACTAGACATCAGAAACACAAGAAAGTTAAAAAAAAAAATAGAAACCAGGACAAAAAAATCAACAACACAGATCATTAAGATTTTTTTTTCTAAAAGTACATAAGAGGATAAGAGTGAAAATAGAAGTAAAATAGAAGTTGATGGTCTGAAAACATGATATGGACTAAATTTCACTATATTCTGCCTTCAGGTGAATTAATGTTTTTGTGGGATGAGGCTACAGAACAGGAGAACGCATAAAAGAGGAGAGCAAAGGTGAAAGGAAAATAAGTGGTAATCTCTTAGGCAGAAGAGAGTCTACAGGGGAATTGGTAAGGAGGGACTGAAAAAAGGTAAAGTGAGAAATCTTGTTTCAGTGATGAAAGGAGTACTGCTGATGAATGCTATGGGGGAAAAACAGATTTCTGAAGAGAGAGATAGTACCTTCCAATGGGTATTATTTTCAGGGATTTGTTGCTCAGAGAGTCCACTCATCCTGCATCAGGAGAAGGGGAATTAGCACTCCTAGGGGCAACTGACAAACAGAAGAGTTGGGTAGGCATGGACCCAGAGAGGAGATTTAAAAGCAAATGAGGAAAAATAAACATAGAGAGGGCCAGGGTTAATAATAAACTATACAACTGTGCACATATTTTAAATGGAATTTATCTCTTGCTGCTGTGCTTTGTTGGCAATATAAATATAAAAATGCTGAAGATTTATATAGATTTATTTTTATCCTGAAACTTAGCTAAAATTTTTGTTTCAACTAGCTATTTAATTGATTTAATTTATAATTTAATTTATTAATTTATATATAATATAATAAATGTAATTTATTAAATTATGAATTAAATTAAATTCTCTAAAATTTTCCAAGTGGCAATTGGTTTTATGGTTTATCCTCTTCTTGTGTATTGCTTCCTCTAAGCTCATTATATTTTTCCAATGTAGTCCCTGCTCTTTCCTGTGGTACTAAGCTTTGCAGGTATATGTAGTGAATTTTCTTTCTTTCCTTTCTCAGTTTAAAGAAGGAGTTATCCTTTTTGAATACCTGGTGTCTGGTGATTTTGGTAGCTGGTGATGTCTGTGGATGTCTTTTAATAATGTTTTTATTTATGTAAAATAAAATATAGGATTATAAAAACTAATTATATTGAAAAACATCAATTTTTTCAAACAATGCATTTTGGGATTAAGGAACATTGGTTAAAAGCCATTTTGATCAGATTAAAAAATCTTTAGACAAAGGTGTTTCTCTCTTTAGATGTCATCTATTTCTTACCAAGATCCCATCATTTCTTCATTAAAACATTTTGTTCAGAAAATCAAATTCTACCTCAGATAATAGCTTCTTAAATATATTCATGTTCATTTCCCAAGTTAACCTTTTTCTTTTGAATATCCTACCTTCAATTGGCAGTAAATTGAACTCTTGTCTGTACTACTGTAATAAACTTCTTAAGATGGGGCATCTGTGCCCTTTCTTGGGTCTTTTAAACCTGTTATTCACATCTGAGGTAATAATTCAATATAGACTTTAGCTTTATGGTATTTGCACTTTGAATTATCTTCACTATTTTCCTTAAATTCTTCTTGAAGTCTTCATATTAACCCAAGCCCTTCAAAAGCCAAGCCAAATTCTTGCCAAAGTATCTTTGACTTGAGTTGAAGGGTGCTCCATTTCTGAAGTCAGTAGTGGTAAAGATGTAAGCTTTGGCAGTAAATCCATAGATTTCTATCTGTTATGGTTGGGCAACTAGAAAATACTGGAGTGAGTCAGAATCAGATATAGAGTACATCAAATTAGTAACAAGAAATACACTTTTTCGACAACAATGTTTTTCTAGGGTTTGGGTTCCTGTTATTTTACCAGAAGTGGACAATCATTCTTTTCTTAAGATGAAGTAACCCAATTGTTCTCATGGCCCGTTTGTGAGAGATTACATTGAACATGAGTTTTATTTTTCAGATTAAAATTGCAAAGCAATATTAACATATCTCAATTATTAATTGATGTAAGATTTAAATATACATAATATAAAATACCTATAAAGCTCAAAAATTATACTTTTTACATATATAGACAACAGTCTTTAATCAGAAGAAAATTAAAACAAGAAACAATACAGTGTTATTTGTGAAAGTAGAGGCTATTGTCTTTTTAGTCAAAAAATCGTAATTGAGACAGAGAATCTTTTCAGTGTATTGAGATTCTACTTTCTGATATATTTCAATCAAAAAATATTTTAAAGAGGAAAATGCTGTTTTGTTTACATTGTGATATATTTGCTGGTAAAAATTGACCAATAAAAGGTGATTAATGTGTAAATTGATGAATATTGGATGATTTTTATTTTAATGGTTTTTCATTGATTTGAATAATTTCTTTTTTAAAACAATTCTCTTCATTGTCTAATTCCATGTCTGATTGCTTAAAAGGAAGAAATAAATTTGCAACATTCAAATTTGATCTACATAAAAAATAGACAAGCATTACTGATGGAATTTATTTGACTGTACATATTTCCTCCTTTCTCAAATTTGCTGCTCTATTGGAAGCAAGAAAGGAATTAAAATATGATAGTTAAATGTTTATACTTTTCCAGGTATCTACAAGATGGTAATACAACTTACTAAAGAGTGAAACATCTAGTCAACCAGCTGTTTTATCCAGACAACCAATTTGCCCATCTTTTTACTACATGTGGTTTCATGTGTATATCTTTAAGGAAGTTATAGGTTGCTATATACACACAACAGTCTTTCTTTTAAACTTCTTTTTAATTCCCCCTCTTTATATCTAATTCTATTGATTTGTAAGTCCCATTGGATATTATTCATCATATTCATATAAAAACATCTTGATTAGCTGCTAACATATTGGGACTAGAAAGAGAAATGTAATTAACTGATTTGTAACCAAATGAACCGATTTCTAACAATAATAATGTTGTTATTGTTGTTCAACTATTTCAATCCTCAGAATCCTCATGACCCCAATTGGAGTTTTCTTGGCAGAGATGCTGGAGTAGTTTTACAGATGAAGAAACTGAGGCAAGCAGAGTTAATGGATTTGCCCAGGGTCACATAGCTAGTAAGTGTCTTAGGTGGGATTTGAACTCAGTGAGCTAAAATCTTTTTGACTGTAGACCCAGAGTTCTATCCACTAGGACATCTAGCTGCCCATAATAATAATAATAATATTTCAATTCAATTCTCCCAAACAAATATATTTAAGCACTTACTATATGCAAGGCCCTGTGCTAGTCTCTGAGTTTACTAATTAAAAAATTCAATAGTCCCTATGTAGGAGGAGATTATATATGTATCTCGTATAGTACAATATGAAGTCACTTATACTAAAGGTTGATTCTGTAAAGAAGTGTATATCATTTCCAATTGGACCATACAGAAAAAAGGCAAAATATTAACCATCAATTGTGGAATTGATGAACAAATTATAGAATATGAGTATAATAGAATATTTATGTGCTATAACAAATGAGGAAGTAGATGATGTCAGGGAAACTTGGGAAAGACAATGAACTGATGCAGAGTGAAATGAGCAGAACCAGGTGAAAATTCTGTACTATAACAACAATATTTTATTACTCCCATAGGGCAATTCAATCAAACTATAAATCAATAAACATATTAAGTATTTACTTTGTGTCAGGCACTGTGCTAAGATCCAGGGATACAAAAAAGAGGTAAACAATAAATCCTATCCTCATGGAGCTTACAATATAATTGGTAAGACAACATGCTAGCAAATATATACAACACAAACTAGTTATAGTTTGAGTAGGAAGTATTGGAGGGAAAAAAAAAAACTAGACTTAGAGGGATTGAGGGGAGTTCCCTGAAAAATGTGGGATTTTATTTGGGACCTAAAGGAAGGTTCCCTATCTTTGGACAGAAAGGTAATGGATTCAACATTCAGAATTGGGCTCACATTTTTTAACATAACCAATATATGAATCTGTTTTTCATAATTGTATATTTATTAGATTTTTTTTCTGAGACAGGAAAAATGCTTGATAATTGAAAAAATAAAATGTAGTTAAAAAAGAAAGAAAATATGAGATAATTTAAAGAAGAAGAAGAACCTGATAAGGAAATGTTTAAATGGGAGAAAGCTTCCAGAGGAACTTTACATAGGCTGAATCTTATAGAAATATAATAATTTAGAGGTATGAAGTAGAAAATGTAGTGCTCCTTCCATTTGGAGAATGGTATCTGCCTATTTACGGAGGTGGTTGATTGAATATTGAATTTGGGGAACAACCAATAGTCCAGCCTTTCTGCAATGTGAAGTGTGGGTAGAGAAGGAATATGAAATGTTTGGAAACTATAAGGTTTAAATTTAGTTTTTTTACTAAATATGAGAGTTATAAAGTAATATTGAGGTCACTGATTTAAAAAATTTCTAGTTTAAGTCAAAATGACTGTTAGATTTTATTTACAAAGAGGTGGAAAGAATGAAAGTGAAAAATGTAGATAAAGAGACAGATCCCTAACAGCCCCAGCAGGGGCTTCCCCAAGTCAATATCCATGTGGATTTCCTGGTAATCCTCAACCAGAAGTCTCAGTGGTGTCTTCAGTCAGAGTTGCACCAACAAAGCTTCCTCCAAAGCCAAGCTACTCACCCAGCAACCTGGTGCAGGATCCAGGGAAAAAAAATCTCCAAAGCCAAGGCAGGGATTTCAGGCATTCACTCCAAATGCCAGGAAAGGAATGGTCTCCTAGACCATGTTGGTCTCTTTTTACACCCATTCTCCCACATCACTTCCTGTCTCTCCTCCTCTTCACAGAAACCAATTGAAGCCTTTCAAATTGCCTAGCACTGCCCAAAGGGGGTGGAGGGGCAGTGGCCTTTGGAGTTGTGAGCTTACTCTAGTAAGTGACTTGTGAACTCTCACACTTAATGGTAAGTAGGGGTACTTTAAGTATTTGATTTGATTACTTAAAAATAGGCAAGGGGAGATTTTGTCCTATCTTCACAAAACATAAATCAGAGCCAGATTACAGGGAGATTTAAGTATCATAATAATGTATAGATATTAAAAAGGAGTTATGATAGGTAGGGACAAGATTTAACTCTTGCCTTTTTGAGGGGAAGCTGAATGGAGGAAAGATCAGAAAGGGAAGACATCAAAGGTAGAGAGATTAATTAATAGCTTTTAATAATAGTCCAGGAGAGTAGTGATGAAAGATTGAAGTAGGCTTATGGACCTGTGAGAGAGGAGAAGTGGAGAGATATAAATGATGTTGAGAAGGTAAGATATATAAGAAATAGCAACTGATTAACTAAGGGGCGGTGGTGTAGGTAACAAAGGAGAAGAAGAAACTAAAACAATTCCAAACTTACCTAACTAGGTGATTAGGAGGATGGTAGTATCCTCAAAAAAAGAGAAAGGAAACTTTGGAGGATATCTTGGTTTAGAAAGGAAAATAACATGTCCACTTTTAGACACATAGTGTTTCAGGTTGAATATAAACTTTACAAGTTCCTTTCCCTATCGACCCCCGATGAGGTAGATAGTACAAATCGTATTATCCTTATTTTAGAGGAGGAAAAAGAATTTGATAAAGGTGAAATTGCTTTCCTTAGGTCACACAGTGAAGAAATACATGACCAAGCTGGGATTCAAACTCAGGCTTCCAGTTTTCTTTCCAACTAAACCACATTGCTGTGAATTCATATAATTTATTTTTTCCACAAAAAAACCTTTTCCAACATCTCAGAGAAATTTCATCCTTGTTTGATGCCATTTTTAAATGATGTATTGGTAGTATAGGTATAATTGAGCTACAGAACTTTAGGAACAATGGGGATGCGAGAAAATAGGTTTTTTTTAAACAAGATCTCTGATTTCTACATTATCAGGAGCCCAATCATGTTTCATTATTTTAACTTCTTTTCAAGTTCTGGCAAGAGGTCTTTTGGTGCCTCACATTCTTTCTCACTTTCCTGTGAGACTTCATTTGTTTCCTTTTAGGCATTATTATCCTCTTCTGAGTTCATATTTTGGTCTTCCTTGCAACTAAATTAACTTTCTAAGGTTAGATTTTTTCTTTGTCTTTTGTTCATTTTTCTATGTACTGCCCTCTGCCCCATTCCTTTTCTATCTGTTGAGGTTCTGTTCTGCTCCTGGAGTGAGGGAATGCTGTTACAAGTTTGTAATATAGCCTTTTCTGGAAATTGCTCTTCATTTTGCCAAGAATGTCAGATGTTTGCTGACTTAGGTGCTGTCTAGGATTTTTTGGTTTCCTTGTAACAATTAATTTATAGTGGTTAACTTCTAGATGAAATTATTGCAATTAATATCAATGTCATTTCTGCTATCCATTTCCCATTTTAAAAAATTCACTCATCTTTTTCAATAGTTCTAAATTAAATTGTTTTTATCTTTATTAAAATTAAAAACCCTACCCTCTGTCTTCATATCAGTTCTAAATAAGAAGAACATCAAGGTCTAGGCAATTGCAGTTAAGTGATTTGTCCAGGGTCACGAGCTAGAAAGTGTCTTAGGCCAGATTTGGGTTAAATTATTTTTAGTTATATACACAATATTTTTCCTTTGTCTTCTTTCTTCTTATTTTAATGTGAATTCTGTTCATAGTTCTGCTGAATCAACAATCTCACTATGTCCAGATATCTGATACATTAATGACAAATTGATTTTGTCCTGTCAAAATGTAGTATTTTTAGTGTTCATATTTTATGACACTTATTAATTCTTTGTTTTGTAATAAAGCATTCATGATATAGACACATAAGGCTTCTGCATGACTTGGGTCTTTGGTCTATAGGATTGCTTTCTGTAAATCTTGAAATCTCTCAGACTTGTGAATGTTAAAAATTTCCCCATCGGGCAATTCTTAATTGGAACAAATTCCCTACTGAGAAACATTCCCCATTTTGATGTGAGAACTCACCAGGATCAGAAATGGGAGGACCTCTACTCCAACCATACTTAAGACTGCTTTAGGGGAGAAAACTCCTTGCTATGGGAGGACCCCTACTCTACCCGTACTTAAGACTGCTTTAGGAGAGAAAACTCCTTGCTAAACAATGAAAGTACTTGGACCCATGCTTATAATAAAGCAAGGAGTTCTTTGAGCCAGGCCTGTTTTTAGAATTGATACAATGGGATGCTAGGTACCTAAAAGGGTCGGGCAAGTTTTCTTTTAATGAGATTAGACTCAGCTGTGTTTTCTCTCGTTCAGACTTACTGAGGAGATTGGTTGACACAGCAGCATTTTTTCTGATTCAGACTTACTGAGGAGATTGGTCGACTTAGCAGGAATTTAGATGGGCAGTCTTTTGGAAAGCATCTACAGTGATTGGTAGATGTAGGGACTTAGGGGAGGTGACATGGGAGAAAAACCCCTATATAAGAAAAAGCAGAATCTCTTGAGGATATATATTCCTTTTGGAGTAATCCTTTTGGAGGATCTCTGATGAGGATCGCTTGGGAAGAATCTCTTGAGAGAGGCTCTGGAGAAGGGAAGCTCTTGGAGAACAATCTCTAAGGAGGTCTCGCTGGAGCTCTCTCTGGTGAAGTCAGCTGAGATGAAGCTGGCCTTGTGTCACTAGAATCCTTGTTTAGGCAGACCTTGTGGTGTGTGTGTTAAAAGACTAACTGACTGATTCTCTCTCTTAAGACTCAGGTCTAGGCCATATTGGCTTGAGGCCCTTCATAATTATTCCTTTCCTACTCTTTCTCTAATTCCTCATTATATTATTAATTAAAAATCTCTATAAAACCCAGTTGACTTGGGTATTTGAATAATTGGGAATATTTCCCTGGCAACCACCTTATATTTGATTTAAAAATCAAGACACTGTAGTGAAACATATTTTATGCGGTCAAATTTACTCACCCTCTCTATCTATATCTATCTATATCTATCACAATTTATATCTTCCACTATTTTAATCACTACAGTTTAAGACCTCAACCATTTTAAATATCACATTTCTCTTGAACCAAACTTTCCCATATATTTCTTGCTACCCTCACTCTTTTCAACCTTTGCATTGAAGTCACCAAAAGGATTTGATTTCAAGGGTTTTTTCAGATTCTTCATAGTTTTTTCTACCATTTGTTTTGTCAGTCATGCTGATTTTACAATTGCTTTTTAAAAATATATTTAACCCTTACTACAATATGCAATTACAAAATATTCTATGAAATATTTTTTCTTTCACCTTTTTTTGTATACAATAAACTTGAGTTTACAAACTACTTTTCCTGCCTCTCCAAGAAATATCTCTGAGCCATCCCGACTGTAAACTACACCTTTTTCCCCCTTCTATTTTCATTTATATTAAGAATGTAAAGTTTGATATGTTTAGTCCCTAACTGACCAAACAAGGATCACACTAAATCAGCTTAGAAATAGAAGTTCACTGTCTAAAATTCAGTGATTCTGAACACTCTCAGTATCCTTCCCCACCACTTTGCCACTGTAATTGTACTTCTTTTTTTTTTGTTTGTTTCTCTATTGCCATGGCCATAAAAATAAGACAATTTTTAAAAAAGTGAAAACGGGGCAGCTGGGTAGCTCAGTGGATTGAGAACTAGAGACAGGAGGTCCTAGGTTCAAATCTGACCTCAGACACTTCCCAGCTGTGTGACCCTGGGCAAGTCACTTAACCCCCATTGCCTAACCCTTACCACTCTACTGCCTTGGAACCAATACACAGTATTGATTCCAAGACAGAAGGTAAGGTTTTTTTTTTAAAAAGTGAAAATAAACTTATTTTAAAAATCTTATGTAATGGATGGTTATTTGAGTACTCCCTCATCAAGCAGAGACAATCTGTGGAATATAATAACAATTTCAAGAAAACTTGGCCAAATATCTAAATAAGTAAAGTTATCCCAATGTCATTCAAGGATGAAAATGGAAAGAAGATTAATCAAAAGAAAGATGGAAACAATTTTCAAAACCTTTCAGTAAACTGTTTCCTTTATCAAAACAGGGTCCACTATACTTGGGTGCTAACATCACAGTCTCAGAGGTGCTTACAGAGGAGATATAAGTAGTAGTTCCAAAGAGAACAAAGATAGCAAAAGCAGCTTGATCAGACCCATGATTACATGATTCACACTCTTTCCCTCCCCCTCCACCCCCCCCCCCCAGCTGAAGCACAATTCCACTGGGGTTTATTTGTGTCATTGATCAAGAACTATTTCCATATTATTGATGTTTGCACTAGAGTGACCATTTAGAGTCTACATCTCCAGTCCTATCTCTATTGACCCATGTGGTCAAGCAGTTGTTTTTCTTCTGTTTCTGCTCCCACAGTTCTTCCTCTGGATGTGGATAACATTCTTTCTCATAAGTCCCTCAGATTTGTCCTGGGTCACTGCATTGTTGCTAGTAGAGAAGTCCATCACCTTCAATTGTACCACAGTGTATCCGTCTCTGTGTATAATGTTCTCCTGGTTCTGCTCCTCTTGCTCTGCATCAATTCCTGGTGGTTGTTCCAGTTCACATGGAATCCCTCCAGTTCATTATTCCTTTGAGTACGATTGTATTCCATCACCAACATATACCACAATTTGTTCAGCCATTCTCCAATTGAAGGGCATCCCCTCATTTTCCAATTTTTTGCCACCACAAAGAGTGAGGCTATAAATATTTTTGTACGAGTCTTTTTCCTTATTATCTCTTTGGGGTATAAACCCAGCAGTGCTATGGCTGGATCAAAGTAAGTGCCCTATAATTGTGAGGGCATTCAAGGACTTATCTACAAGTATCTGAAGGAGAGAAAGATACTAAACTGAAAGAAAAAGATTTGAAATGTAATAATACTGAGAATTTGAATGAAAATTCTTAAGTAAACTTCATTTATAAAAAACCTTTCTAACTGCCATCTCGGCCTATATTAGTAGAGAAAAAAAGCAGGTTTTCACTATCAATATTCCGTAATGAACCACATCTTTTATTGATTCATAAATGATTGAAAGTATAGAGAATAGAAGACATGTTTGTGCTTCTTTTATTATGAAAAAACCTCATTTGATTCACTAGTGAAAATGCCACATTACAAGCTCTTTTATACCCAAGTATATCCCATCCACACATGAAGATCATTCTAGAAATCCTTGGAACAGTAACAGAAATATGCCTATTCAGGGGCAGCTGGGTGGCTCAGTGGATTGAGAGCCAGGCCTAGAGAAGGGAGGTCCTAGGTTCAAATCTGGCCTCAGACACTTCCCAGTTGTGTGACCCTGGGCAAGCCACTTGACCCCCATTGCCTAGCCCTTACCACTCTTCTGCCTTGGAGCCAATACACAGTACTGACTCCAAGACAGAAGGTGAGGGTTAAAAAAAAAAGAAATATGCCTATTCAATGACTCTGATAATTAATATGAGATAACGAAGAAAACAGAGATTAATGCTTGCCTCTATGCTGAAGGAGATATTGGTAGAATACAGTCTAATGCAAGATTTGCTATGGATTGTGAAGTCATTCACATGCCCTTTTATTTTCTCTTCCTTGAAATGCTTACCTTCCATCTTAGAATCAATATTGTGTATTGGGTCTAAGATGGAAGACTGGTAAGCGCAGGTAATGGGGATTATGTGACATGCCCAGGGTCACAGAGTTAGGAAGTATCAGAGACCAGATTTGAACCCAGGGCCTCCTATTTCTAGGCTTGGCTCTCAATCCACTGAGCCACCTAGCTTTTTTTTAAGATGATGTGCTGATTAGGGTGCGTGCAGCAAGCACCCAAATAATTCAGAGACTCCTATAAATCTGTAATCACTTAAAATTATTTGGCCCCTCTATCCTCACAGCAAAGACCAAGTAGATGAAGAAAGACTTTTTCATGTCTTTCACGATGCATTTGTGTGGACATCCTGTAGCACCAAGCCAATGGTGTGTTTATCTAAAATAGATGTTTCATACATTTCAAATGGACAGTGAGCTGGGTCCAGAATGGAAAAAGAGGATGAAAGCAAATGCCCATCAATTCATTCTCTACCTGCTAGCAACACTACCTGCACCTGAGGAAAACTGATTACTCACTAAGAATTGGGCATCTTTTTAAATCTTGTGTCATTATTCAGACAATTAATAAATAGGGCATGGATTCCACATCTTGTTTCCCCTTCATTTTTGTGACTTCAAAAGTCTTTCAATGGACTAGATAGAATTATACAGAGAATAGGGAAACTAGACCACCATCTCAAGGACTGGTAGCTCTGGCGGTCCTTTTAGCAGCTAAGAGACAACTGAGTTTTGCACTTAAATAGCAGGAATAAATTATTAAGTGGCATGCTTCCTCCCAGCAGCAATGCCCACTTGATGGATTCTTTAGGACAATCGTTCTCTCTACTTTAATGTAGTCCTGCCCACACCTCATCATCACATCTCTGACTTATCCCTATGAACTGCATCCCAGGATTCATCTCCCTCTCCCACCATGGCTGAATTTTCCCTAAGGATAGTCTGTGACATACTTAGCGTTTGCTGTTTGAGGTACCAAAATCTTTAGATTCTGATTGTTGTATGCTTGTAAATATGCCTACATGTCACTGTGATTGCCCGATGCAGGGCAGTTGCTAGCATTTGTGCCCAGTGGTCTCCCATCTCCCCATCAAAAAAAAAATCCTAAAAAAAGTAAAAGTGGAAGCAGAAGAGATTGGAGCAGAGGAAAGCTTTTTTGGTGATTTGGGGCAGACTAAGCTTTTCACTTGACTTCAGATAACTAAAACCATGTCAAGAGAAACTGAGGAAAAGAAGGTACAACAGGAAGAAACCAGAACTTCTTTGGGAGCATGTGTTTAATTCTAATGGAAATTGGGTACTTTTCATTTATAGGCATATAACACTGTTCTAGGCATCCGAACATTCCTGATATCAACAGATTCAGCTCCATGAGCCAATTTGGAAAGCACATTCAAAGAATCTCCAGTTTATCTGATTTAAAAAAAATTTTTTTTGACTCAGGAGACTCAAGGAGGGGACTAATTTCTAACCAAGCTCAGTATGATATTAAGCAGAGGAAAAAGGGGATTGCTGATGTGCTTCATTAAGACATCAGTCCTTCCTTTAGCACAAAGCTTTCCCCCAGTTTCTATCTGTTTGTAAACAGGTTCCTCAGTTTGGCTAATGCAGGTAATTGAGGGGGATAGGTATGAAGGACACTTATTATAAATTATTTCATTAAAAATTAAAGCCAGATAAAATTGTATACATTTCATTAAATTACCTTTCTAGGCTTTGCAAATATTCCAAGGGAGGATAATCTCCCCGTTTTAATTAGATTGTACATCTTTTTCAAAGGCTACTGTCCCAATACTTTAATATAAAATGACGGCTCCCTTTTAAGGCTCTACACAGTAAAAATTGGGGAAGCGAAGAATTCTTGTTTTCTGTTAACCTGTTAATAAGAAAGATTTAACTTTAGGTCAAGATGGCACTCAGAATTTGAGCTCTGTTTGAGATCTTTGAAATAGATGGATAGAAAATGACCCTCTTTTCTTCTGTAGAGGGTGCATATGCATATGCAGAAGGTTTCCAGAAAATGCCTATTGATGAACATGGTAATAGCTCAAATCTATGTAGTGCTTTAAGCTTTACAAATTGCTTTACATATATTATCTCATTTGCTCCTTCCAACATCTCTGTGAAGTAGGTGCTATTATTATCATCCCCATTTTATAGATGAGGAAATAGAGGCTCAGTGAGGTTGTAAATGACTTGCCCAGTTATAAAACTTATAAGTGTCTGAGATGAAATTTGAACCTAGGACTTCCTAAACCCAGATTTAGTTCTCTTTATCCAGTAGAGTAGACATTTTGACTAATTACAGCAATTAGAAATTTCTTAGAATCACAGAAACACACATTGGGAATTCGAAGGGCTCTCAGTGACCAAGCCTATAACTCAGAGATGTCAAACTTACTTTCCCCACCAGGAATAGCTCATGTTATGTGTAGACCATACCTGGAGACATTCATGGATTCAGCTTTGAAACTTCACCTTGGCACTGAGCTGCTCAGATATGTGAGTGAATAAGTGCAAACTTCCCTGATTCCCTGTATCTGGTCAGCCTGTAACAACTACACATCATATCCATCCACTCAGGACATTTTACAGGACTACTCTGTAGCCATATTCAGGCACATCCTTTCCCCCTTTGATATGCTTGCTGTGGGAATGATAATCAAGTTATTGTTTCTGGAATGAGTATGTCAGTCAATTTCTCTGTGGTCTCACTGACCACTTCCTTCTGTGTCACTTCTTTATTCTTCCCATGGTTTCCCTTATTAGGATAGAAACTCTTTGAAAGCAATGCTTATCTCATTTTCGTTTTTGTCTTCTTAGCACTCATTTCAGACACTGGAAGCAGGTGCTTAATCATCAATAACTATTCATTATAATTATATTTTCATATGTCCAATTTTCTATATTTAATTTACATTAACTAAATTTGATCCATTATATTAAATATCAAGTTAGTCTCTGTGTCTAGAAAATTCTCCCCATACTTTCTTGCCTGCTCTGTCCCTATCTATTCCTTAAAGTCCAACTGAAATGATTTTCCCTACTTGATGCCTTGCTGGATTCATCCCATTAGTAGTATTCTTTATCCAGAGACCTCCCTCAGAACTCTGAGCAGTAACTATAACTCTATAAGGTACTTAAACTTAGTACCAGAGACATCTATTGTAAATTATGGTTTACCTGTGTTCGTGGCTTTTCTCCTTACTAGACTGTAATCTCTATGAGGACAGGGATTAAGTTGCTTTTTTTTCTTTTGGCTCCTGGACCCTAGATAGGACAAAAAAAATGAAAGCTGACATCTAAAGGAAAGAGGAAAAATACCAGAATGGCTAGCAGTCTTTAATAAGTGAACATTTCTAGACCTAAATGATTCTTCCCTAGGTCCTGAAAGGTCTGGCCAATGTGATTGTTAAACCTTTCACCATTAGTGACTGAAAAAGACTATGGAGAATGGAAAAGTGCTGCAGTCTTGAAGGATACGTGATCCATTTTTCAAAAAAAGGCAGACATGGGGAGATATTTGGAGTCTGTTTTGTGCAGGTCCATGGGCTTGATTTCCATTCTTATAAAAAATTCCAGAGAGTTATTATGTGAGAAAGTGTTGGCATTAGGAAAGAAATATGAATTCCCAAAAGCCAGTGTGCCTTCACTGGGAACAGGTCATCCCAGCCTAACCTTATTTCCCTTTTTTTAAAATTTGAATTTCTAAAGTAATTGATCACAGAAATGCTAGTTATAGATGCCTAGACTTCAGCCAAACATTTGGCAAATTATTTGTGCTGTCTTTATGGACAAGGTAAGAAAATGTAGTTTAGGCAATAATATACTTAGTGATCAGAACTGATTCAAATTGTATAATAACATCAATGGTTCTATGTCAACTTTAGAGGAATACTTTAGTGGAATTCTCCAGGGATCTATATTTAATCCTTTTCTGTTTATAAATTATATATAACTCTGGAAGTAGGCCATTCAACTTTTCCCCCTAGAATGGCCCCTCAAAGATATAGTATTCATAATTTATAATATGCTATATATATATAATATAACAAAATATGTATATATATTGTTAAATATTATTGTGCTTGGACTGAATATATTATTGGTGGTCTCCAGGGATTTTATTTCGAAATCCCAAAATGAATTATTCAAGTAAATAGAATTTATGATAGTCTATTTACAACAGAGGGAAGATATTAAGGAAGAGAGAAAAGGGGAGAGAGAAAGCTCTGGCTTCCTTTGAGCACGTAGAAATTCTAAGGCCCTAATCAGGAAAAAGGAATCTCAAGATAATGGGCCTTTCTTGGAGGTTCATACCTCCAGAAAGGGCAAGGAACTAAGTCAGCCTTTCACTCACCATGGTGACCATCTAAAAGGAAAGCAGTCTAAGGTCTCCTGCAGGAGCTCCTCCTGGGGTCCAGTTCCATAGCCAAGTGTCTTCACTCCAAGTCTGAGTGTCTCTCTTCCAGTCTTTCCTCAAGTATCTGTCTTCCATTCCGACTCCAAGCGACTGATTGAAGTCTCTCCTCCGAGTGACTCTTCTTCACTCTTCATTTCCCTGGTGTGCCTCTGTTTCCTCTATTTTTTCTCTTGTGTCACCTCCCCTTAATTTTTATGTCTACCAATTACAACAGAACTGCCCACTCTTTCACAAGTGGGTCACAGACCTCCCACTCAATGTGTGAAATGGGCGTTTGCACCTTTTTGTGGTTAGTTCACACCTTTTTGTGGTTAGTTCACACTGTGGTTAAAATGGATAGATCTACTTTAAATACTGAGTTAACACTTCGGAGATTAAAATCTAAAAATGGACTAGGGCTACAATTTTATCTTCACTATCAAGGAAGAGCTATATACCTTCATAGTTACAATCAGGAGATAGCCAAATCCAATCTTCACAATATCTATATCTATCTATCTATCTATCTATCTATCTATCTATCTATCTATCTATCTATCTATCTATCTACATATGCATGTACATGTGTGTATTTCTCTATTTCCATCAGTATTTAGCAAATGCTTAGTGAATAGGACTGAACTTTGACTATTTCTCATTATTAGGAAGCATTTTCCTGCTTAATTTGAACCCAAATTTTTCCTCTCTGCACATTATACCTATTGTTCCTTGCTTTTCCTTCTTCAGTTAGGCAGACTAAGTGAAAGTCCTCCAAAAGGCTGTTTACAACATGTACATCTATTTTTCTCTCCTTTCACTTTCTTCTTAACTCTGACAATCTAGCTTCTGACCTCATTCCATTAAAACTGTTCTCTCCAAAGATACTAATGATCTTCTAGTTGCCAAGCCAATGGTCTTTTCTCAATCCTCTTTCTCCATGACTTCTCTGTAACCTTTGATGCTGTTGATCACTTTTCTCCTCCTTGATATTCTCTTCTCTTTAGGTTTTCAGTATACCATCATCTCTTGGTTCTCCTCCTATCTATCTGACCATTCCTCAAATCTCCTTTGCTGGTTCCTTATCCAGATTATCCTTTCTAAACATGTGTCCCATAGGGTTCTATTCTGGAGCATCTTCTTTCCCCCCTTTCTATTACTTCACTTGGTGGTTTCATCCTCTCTCTCTCTCTCTCTCTCTCTCTCTCTCTCTCTCTCTCTCTCTCTCTCTCTCTCTCTCTCTCTCTCTCTCTCATTTTATTTTAAAACACTTACCTTCCATCTTGGAATCAATACTGTTTATTGGTTCCAAGGCAGAAGAGTGGTAAGGGCTAGGCAATAAGTGATTTGAACCTAGGACCTCCCATCTCTAGACCTGGCTGAGCTACCCAGCTGTCCCCCCTCCCCCCAATCTCTCTCTTGACTGCCCATTTCTCATTTCCAACTGAAGTTCAGACATCTTGAATTAGACTTTCATTAGACGTTAAACTCAATATGTCAAAACAACTCATTTTCTGCTCCTCCTAAATCATCCCCTCCTACCTATCTTCTCTCTTACCATAGAGGTTAATACCCTCCTTCTAGTTTTTTAGACTCATAATTTAAGAGTCATTCTGGACTTTTCCACATTTCTCACCTCCCATATATAAGGTATTGCCAAAGGTTATTGATTTCACTTTTGCAAAATCTCTCAAATATACCCTCTTCTTTCTGATGACACTGCTACCACTCTAATGCAGGCCCTGACAACCTCATGACTTGGTTACTGCAGTAGCCTGAGGATGAATCTGCCTTCCTCAAGTCTTTCCCCATACCAGTCCATTCTCCATTCAACCATTAAAGTGATTTTCGTAAAACACAGCTCTGATCTCCCCTACCTAAATTCCAGTGGCTTCCTATTGCCTCTAGGATCAAATACAAAGCACATGGGTTAGCATTCAAAGTATATTTTCATTTGCAATCTCAAGCAGTGTTCTTCAATCCAGTGACACTGGCTGCCTTACTTCTCCCTAAATAAATAAACATTTCTCAGCTTTGGGCATTTTCTCTTCCACCACTCAGATCCTGGTTTTCTTAAGTCTCAACTAAAACCTCATATTTTACAGAAAGTGTTCCTTAATCCTTCTTAATTCTGGTAACTTCTCTTCTTTTATTATTTCCCATTTATCCTATGTAAAGTTTGTTTTGTATATATTTGTTTGTATGTCTTCTTCTCCATTTGATCATAAATTCCTTGAGGGCAAGGACTATCTCCCTTTGACTCTCTCTCTCTCTCTTTTAATCCCTAGTACTTAGCGTAGTGCCTGGCACTTAATAAAATATTTATTGAATAAACAAATGAATTCAATTCAATAAGCAAGGTACCAGGGATACAAAGACAAAAACAAAAATAAAAAATAATCCCTTCATACACCTCCAACATTGCTATTGTTTCCTCTAAGTTTTCACTTTTCATGGTAAATATCCCCAATTCTGATTCTTAAATTCTGAAAGTCATAGTTTCAAAAGAAAGGAGCACTGGGAGATACACCAAAACAAGACAAAAAATAAGTTGAATGAACCTTCCCCAATCTAAGATATCAAAGAAGACCAAAAAGAAACACAACAACAACAACAAAACAAACAAAAAAAAAACTAAGACATCTCTACATGTGAGAGGATTTATTTCCAATATTGCCAGGTAATATGAATGGTCAACCATACATTCTTTAAGGTGACGACTAAACCAGTCACCCTTAGTTATCCACCTAAGTGGAATAGCTACAAACACAAATCTAGAGTAGGAAGAGCAAAGATTTAATGTTCTGACCAGATCCCTCTTTGGGAATCTAGTTGGTTCACGAGGGGCCATGACCCTAAAACTTTGACATCTATATTGGTCCAAGGCTCTCAGGTATTCTCAACTGGAAATAGATCATCATAAAGCTACATCTCTGTGTACTCTCTTTCCTGAGAAATTGATTATCTATATGACACCAATGTGTTCTGGTACAGTAGTATTGGTAAATGCTATGAACAATAGGGAACCAGTGGTTTCTCTTTCTATTCTCTTATGTTGGGAAATTGGACCTGAAAGACTTAGGAAAATTAGACCAGAGAAATCATCAGAACTAAACAAGGACAACTGGCTTGTCCAATGGCCTGTTCCAAGTACCTGGATCTTTTCATTCATTTTGAACCCTGGAACCATATTCAAAATGGATCTATGATCTCATCCATAAATATTGTAATCCTTTCTTGTCCATGACTTCCCCTCAGGTCACCACAAAGGGTCAGTTTAGTATGTTGGGGTGGGACATGATTTATTTTCCCTTGATATCATGATGATGCCAGTGAAATAGATGGTTATTCTCTCAGTTTTCTTCTCTTGACCAGCCCAACTTCTTTTTTATCCATACATTTTTTTATGAAGTTCTGATTTATAGGCTACTCACATTCATTATTTATCTCTCCATTGCCTGTGGATGACACTAATTTAGAATTTTTTTATTTGGAGATTCCTTTGCTCCACAATCGATACTTATACTAGCTATTAGGCATGACTATTCAAAAAATTGAGCTTTGTTTCAGGAAGAAGTTTAGAGAGTAATCCTTTAAAATGCATCCTTGCTCTATGAGGGTCTTAAAAGTCTGGTGAATTTTTACAAATCCAACAAGAGCTGAATTCTTTCCTTTTCCTCCTCCTAACCCTAATCTAGCCCCTTCCCTTATAGGCAGTTCTTCTAAGAAGGAAGTGATAGAATCTATCTAAGGCCATAAGCATTCATGGAATATAAAACCCACCATGACATCCCAGATACTTCTAGACTGGAAGGTGGGGAATATATAAATGTTATCTTAACCCTTCCATGCCTTGATGCAAATAGAAGAAAGTCAATTGAAGGACACATTCCACATGCTTTAAATAAAACCAGGTCTAAATGGAATCCACAAGACTCATTTTGACTTGAGGTCAGACAAAACATTCCCACAATGAGAACTGTTTCAAAGAGGACTAGACTATCCTGGGAGTTAATGAATTCTCCCTCAGAGAGAGTCTCCAATGAAGGTCACATGATCTTGTTTCTGATGTGGTGTGGTCAAGATTCTTTTGTGTAGGGGCAGATTAGATGGGTTCTGACATTGCTTCCAACTATGAAATTATGTGATTTGGTGCAGAATCATCTTGAGTGCTGAGAAAAATAATGATTTTATCACTTACCACACACATCAAAGTCCAAGATGAGAATAATCTGTTAGGAAAATCTAAAGTGAGTCAGCATATATATGAAGACTTTTCCTTTTCCCATGGGAGATAAAGGTTCATTAGAACTGGTTTCATTGGAGAAGAATGAATGAATATCTATAAGAGAATGGAGCATCTTTAATAGATATGAACCATTGAAAGGGCAGCAGAGGCATGAAATTAGAGCTTAAGAAAAAGGTGACTGTAGATTACAGAAGTGCAATTTTTATCAATTTGCAGCAGAATATTCCAACCTAGCAGGATGGCTCAGCTCCATGTAGGATGACCCATTATAATATGTTTGCCTTTATAGTCAGCCAAGCAGAAACTTGAATCACCATCATCTGAAGCATCAGTCTAAGGCAGTCTGGGCAAACTCTTTGAAAATTCCTGTAGCATATCACTATTATGTCCTGGTTTTAAACTGGATGCCAATTAAATCTCTTGTCAGATATAAAATTGTCATAATGACCTATAAGATGATGAATCATATTGGTCTTAGCTGTATCAAAGATCTTCCAGTTAATTACCTGACTTTTCAGTCCCCAAGTTCCCCATTTAGACAGAGATCTTGTTAGGTCCTCATTTCCATTGTAAGAATTTAGGATACCATGTGTTTAGCTGGCACACAGCTGGAATGCATAACTTTCCATCCAAAGCAGTTTGCTCAGCAGATTTTCTTATTTTCTAAAATCTGACCAAAATAAATGTTTGTTTTCTTAGACACAGTTCAACTTCTGGAGGGTCTATCACAGTAAACACCGTCTAAACGGATGTGCTGAGAGGCTGCTTACTGTAAGGAAATTACATGGTGACTCATTAGAGCAGGTAAGGACTATAGAAATCCCATGTTCCGAGGTTGACTTTTCCAGATAATTTGATTCAATTTGAGCAATATTTATTATTATTGTGTTCTAGGAACTGGGCATGCAAAGAAAAAAAAAAGAAAAAAATCCTTGCCTTCAAGGAGATTATACTCTACTTGATTAACATAGTTGTGTACAATTAAGTAAATACCTAATTATGACAAGGAAATCTTTTAATTTAATTTTAAATTTAATTTTAATTAATTTAAATTTAATCTTTACATAATATATGCAAATTGTAGAATACAGAGTAATTTCAAGAGGGAGAATGCTAATAACTGGGGATATCAGAGATGAACTTGTGTAGGAGACAATAGCTAATTTGGGCTTTGAAAGAAGCTATATTCTGTGAGGTGGCAACAAGGAGGGAACCAGCTATATAAGGAACAGATGTAGAAGTTAGGATGTTGCTCACAGGAAACAGTCAGCAGATCAGTTTGATTGCAGAAAAAAATATAGAAAAGTAGTAAAAGGATAAATGGGAGTCATTTTGTCAAAAACTTTGAATGCCAGACTGAAAAATTCACATTTTATCCTTGAGGCAATGGGGAGCCATTGAAAATTTCTGAATGGCGGAGTAACATGGTTAGATCTGTATTTTAGAAATATCGATTTGGCAGATGGATTGGAGGATAGGTTGGAGGCAATCTAGAAATGGAAAAGAAGAGGAGCAATTTGGGTGACAACTTAATTTTAACTGTGGAATGGGTAATGAAACCTTTGTTTACTAGGTCATGGATTATTAGGTGTTTTGTATTCCTCAAAATAAAAATAGAGGCTATATTTGGTGTTAGTGGTGATGGAAGTAATTTTCTAAGGGAATCTTTGAACCACCTGGCCATATTGCTTTTCCTACAATCAGCCTGAAAACTACCAGCTTCCCTCCATATCTTTCTTTCCCCATAGAAGAGTTTCCTTTAAGAAATTAAATAGTGCAAAATCCTCAACTTCATTTTTTCAGTACCCTAATTTTGATTCAGAACCACATCTTTGTTTAAGGGTTTATGTAGATAAACCTCAATTTTGTCAATCTCAATTTTGCTTAAGAAGTAGGATCAACTTCTAATTTCCAATGTTAAATCCCATGCTCTAGTTTCGACTGTAATATTCTCAAGATGCCTGCGCCGGGTTAGGTCCCCTGCTGGGTGAGACACTGACAGTAAACTAAATAACGGTAACTTCATTTGCTGATTAGCGCCCCTGGTGTGGCCTGAAATCATTTAAAACCCTGTAAGTTCAGAGGCGTCAGGTGGCTGTACCAAGCAAGAGATAACAAGGATGTGTGGAAGAGGCCAATGTGGGCACCCAATAATTCCTGATTGTCTAAGGCAACTGTGCTCTCCTGGGATGGCCTCTGGTGAGACATTTGTTCAACGAAAATTAAGCGACAGATCCAGATTTTAATAATCTTTTGAAGGAGGTTTGAAGACCTCTCTTGGTAGCCAGCTCTAATGCCCCAGGGGTGGATGGAGCCCCTTCTGCAATGGATTAATAATTAGGAATGTAGTCTAGGGTCTAAAGCTGTGGGAAACCAATGCTTTGAGTTTTCAAAGGCACTTTTATTCCCAGATTTGTGATGGGGTCTGAGGCAAAAACGCTTCATGGTCTATAAACCAGCATTTTAAGTTTGAGCAAGACAGTTCATTTGACAAATATTAAGAACCTACTATGTGCCAGACCTGAGAGATAATCTAATATAGTAGATAGGAAGCTTTGGAGCCAGGAAGCCTTGGGTTCAAGACTTTACCCTGACACATACATGTTGTGTGACCCTGTGCAAGTCACTGAATGTCCCACTGTCCCAGATAATTCTCTTGAGCCTATATGGTACAGAGCAAGTGAAACCTATGTTGGTAGATGGGACTATCTCACTGTGAGTTTCTTGCAGTCTATTTAAAAAAAATGATAACCAGGCACTGATCTTGGGGCTCAGACAAAGATGAAACAGTCCCTGCCTTCAAGGAGCTTAAACTCTATTAGGTGGGTTCAGTGATATAATATTAATAACTGTCTTTCATATAGTGCTTTACCATTTACAAAGTGCTTCAATACGATACATTGTTTCTCTTGAACTCACCAATAACATTATGAGTTTGGCACTATCGGTATTATTATCTCCATTTAACAAATGAGGAAAATGAGGCTTGAGATATGGCGTAATTGGTCTAATGTCACACAGATAGAAAGAGACAAAGGTAGGACTTGGACCTGGATCTTCCTGACTGACTATGAACCCAACACTATCTCTTATATCATGCTACCTCTTAATAAATACATGAAAAACTGAGATAAATGGGAGCACTAGTAAATAGTGGATCAGAACTTTTCATAGGAAGTGCCCCTTAAGCTAAGCCCTGAAGGAACCCACACATTTTGGGGATTGTATGTGGAAAGGGCATGAGGAAATCATATTTGAAAAGGCTTAGTTTTGGAGAAAGAATATCGGTTGTGTTTTGATGAATAGCAAATACACCAGACTCGCTGGAACACATATTATAGGAAGGGAAGTAATGTGAGGCAAGGCTGGAATAAGTCAGATGTTAGGGGTGGTGGAAGGGGAAGAGTGAAGCCAGATTTTCCTAGATGCCTGTCCTCTGGTCTGAACTAAAGGAATTTTCTTAAAAGTCAGGTTTAGTGAACATGTACAAATTTTCTTTGATAAGAAACATATTTACATATATTATAAACAAGAAAACTTCTTATGTAAAAAAAATGAACTTTTAAGGAATATGCCGAATGTTCAAAAGAACTAAATGTGAATGTTTTATCCTTTCCCCCCATATGGCTATACAAATACCATAAATATCAATGTATGTTGCCTATAAAGCCATTGAGATTCACAAGTTTTCTAAATAAAAGGACAAATTGTAACTGATAAAAAACTAGTTTCCAAAATGAAATGCTAGCTTTGACACCTAAAAGAGAACATTTTTCCCCATCAGAAAAGGGGGCAAAAACACAGGTAGAGTAGATTTAGAACTGTAAAGAATCTCAATAATTCTCAAATCTGGCTTCCTCATTTTAGAATTGAAGAAACTGAGGCTCAAAGAGATTACCAAAGCTTCATGGGTAAAAAATAACAAAAGTGGGATTTGAACTGAGAAGTTCTTTAAAGTCAAATTTAGTAACCTTTCTATTTACAACATTATCTTTTTTCTTTTTTCTTCAATGAGAATCATTATGTTTTAGAACTAGAAGATATTGTACAGAGAATATAGCCCAATCCTTTAATTTTGCAAATGAAGAAACTGGGGTCCACAAAGGGGAAGTGATTTAGTTAATAGCAGAGCAGAAAGAACTTGGGTCTTACTTGTGATCTAACTCATGGATTGATTGGGTTCTTATTCCTTTTCTTTTCTATCCCCAAGGAAGGAGTGGGGCTATATGCCATTATCATTCTGTCCCAGTAGTCCAGTGTCTGCTTGTATGTTTCCTGTTTGGCTTCCCTTAGTGTCAGGATATCATCTATCAAGAGATCTTCTACAGCTAATATTGAATAAATCAATCAATAAGCAGTTATATAGTGTGTCTATTTTGTGCCAGGCACTGTGCTAAGTGCTGGGAATCAAAGGAAAGGCAAAGAGATAACAGTTTAAAGGGGTAGATGACGTTCAAACATATATGTACAAATGTCATATCTTCATAAATTGGAGATAATCAATAGAAGCAAAGTGTGAGCATTAAGAGGGATTGAGAAAGGCTTCTTGTAGAAACTCGGATTTTAGCTGGCACTTGAAGGAAGAAGTCAAGGAAGATAGCAGATAGAAAAGGGGAAGGAGAGATTTCTAGCATGGGGGTTAGCCAGATAAAATGTCCATTCAGGAGATGAAGTATCTCTAGTGAAGAACAGCAAGGAGGCCAGTGTCACTGAATTGCAAATTATGTAGGAGTTAGTAAACTGAAAAAGGCTAGGAAGGTAGGAGGAGGTTTAAGTTAGGAAAGACTTTGAATAACAAATAGAGGTTCTGCATTTGATCTTAGAGGTTATAAGAAGTTATTTGAGTATATTGTATAGGGAGGTGGCATAGTTAGTCCTTTGTATGGGAAGACCACTCACAATTGAGTCAAGGATGAATTAGGGTGGGAAAAGTCTTGAGTTAGGGAAGCCAAAGAGTAGGCTATTGTAATAGTTTTGTTATAGGGTGATAAGGATGTGGGCCAGGGTGGTGGCAATGTGAGTTCTTAAGAGGGAGAGTATTGGGAGAAATTTTATGAGTTCAGTTTAGGACATGTTAAGTTCATGATATCTAAGCAACATTAAGTTCAAAATGTCCAATAGGCAATCAGTTAAGAGAGAGATTGGGATTAAATTAGTTGAGTTGGAAATCATAAGTACAGAAATCATTACTAAATCTGTGGAAAAAGAGAGGAGGCCAAAGATCCAGGAAAGGGGCCTGAGAAGAGTGATCTCAGGATTAGAAGAGGGCTAGGAGAGAGTAGTATCATGAAAAACTAGAGAAAAGAAAAAATCAAGGACAAGAGGTGATCAATAACATGGAAGTATTCAGAGAATCAAGAAGGACAAAAATTGAGAAACAATCATTCACTTTGTCATTTGAGATCACTGAATTTATAAGAATCCTCCAATTAAAAAATGATCAAATTATATGAACAGGTAGTTCTCAGATGAAGAAATTAAAACTATCTTTAACCAGATGAAATGTTCCAAATCACTATTAGTTAGAGAAATTAAAATCAAAATAACTCAGAGGTACCACCTATCAGAGCAGCTAATATGATAAAAAAAAAGCAAATTATAATTGCTAGAGAGGATGTGGGACACTAATACATTGTTAGTGGAGCTGTGAACTGATACAATAATTCTGGACAGCAATCTGGAACCATGTCCAAAGAACTGTGCATATCTTTTGACCCAGCAATAGCAATACTAGGGCTTCATCTCAAAGAGATGAAGATAAGGAAAAGGACACACTTGTACAAAAATATTTATAGCAGCTCTTTTTGTAGGATGAAAGAATCGATTAAGGAATGGTTGGGAAAGTTCTAGCATATGCCTATAATGGGATTCTATTGTGCCAAAAAAAGTGACAAACAAGATGACCACACACACACAAACAATCTGTAAAGACTTATATGAATTGATGCAAAGTGAAGAACCAGGAGAACATTGTACACAGTAACAGCGATAAGGTACTATGATCAACTGTGAATGACATAACTATTATTCAGCTTTGCCAGAATCCAGGACAACTCCGAGAGACTCATGATGAAAAAAAAGGTCATCTACCCCCATAGACAAAACTCACAGTCTGGATGCAGATTGAAGCATACCATTCTTCACTTTATTTCCTCAAGTTCTTTGTTACATGTAGTGGTCTTTTGTGTAAGCAATATTTGGTGGGAAGGAATTTAGCTGATGAGTAAACGATAAGGTCTGCCACCCCCCTTAAGAATGACCAGGAAAGAGACTTCCCTTCTTCACTAGACTGGTGGTACCTTTTGACAGCTAGTATTTATAAGGGCAGGTATTTACAAATTGAGCCCCACTCCTCCCTGGGGGATAGAAAAGAAAAGGAATAAGAACCCAATCAAAGCTCATTTCTTCTTCCTCTCCAGAAAGACATCACAGTCCCTTTCGGAGAGGGATAGTACAGTTTCCTGAGATGTCTCTCCATGAATCATACCTGAGCCTCTTCTGTACCCTTAGATAATCCATGAAATCGTCCAATTCCATATCCTATATAGAAACACATATCTTACATAAATAAGCAGCTTGTCTTTTAGGTTGGAGATTTGTGATAGCTGTTGTTGGTGATCAGAGGTCAAAAACTGTAATACAGTGATTGAAGTTACCAGAAAATGGACTGCTGAATAGCTAAAGGGTTTCTTAAGAGACAAAACTATAGCCTGAAAATCAGGAGAATACAGTTCTTACTTATCCCTGCTCTGGGTAACATTAGGCAAGCTACAGTGGTATGCAAATTAATTTGGCCAGGTAATAATTTTGATATGGTTCCCTTTTATGACAACAATGGTTATGAGTGTATGCTTGTGCTGACACTAGACTAAATCAGAAAGTCTGACTTATGAGGTATAATCAAGGTCAAACTTGGAAAAATGGACATTCCATCAAAGGGATCCTTAATACCTGATGTAATAAACTGTTGAGTGCATGATGAAAAATTAAAGAATGTGTCAAAATATTGTCAACTCAATGACAAATTGTATGAAATGAATGATTGTAGCAGGGATATATTGTATATAAAAAGTTAAAGGTTTTACTTTATTTTACTTCAGTGCTTGAAAAAAACCCTTAATTGTTCTTTGTTCCAGTTCATTTGCAACCACTGTACTTCTTTCCCCTGGGTCTCTTTGTCTTCATAAGCAAAATGAAGGGTTTAGGTTGGATGATCCCTAAGTATCCTCTTAGCTTCTATGACACTACTCTAATACATAAAAGCATGTCTTTCCTAATGTTATTTATAGGTTTGAAATAACATTAAGACATGAATGGATAATTGATCAAATAATAGTAAATAAAAATTTCACAATATCACAATATTTTGTGATACTGTATTATGTTATTATAATGACATTATTATAAGATGTAGTTTATGTGGTCAATAGTGAGCCTTTAAACAAAATAGCTAGTCTTGTCCTCCAAAATGAAATTCTATTTGTTGCTGGAATCAAACTTGACATCTTTTCAGCATGGTGAAAACCAGCAAAATCGGCACTATTGGTAGATCCTGGCTTCTTCATGTCCTAATGAGGTAGTGGATATCCTTTGCCACTTTGTATTAGCTGAAGGAGACTCTATGTTTGGAGTTCCCTACATTGATGAAATAATAGGTAAATGGCAGGTTTGAGACTACCCCTTCCAATTAATATCAGATGGCACATTATGTTTTTTTTTCTCTCTCTCTCTCCCTCCTTCCCTCCCTCTCTCTGTCTCTGTCTGTCTCTGTCTCTCTGTCTCTGTCTCTCTGTCTCTCTCTCTCCATCCCTCCCTCCCTCTCTCTCTCTCTCTCTGTCTCTCTCTCTCTGACTCTGTCTTTCTCTCTCTCTCTTTCTCTCTCTCTCTCTCTTGTTTAGTTATTTCAGTCACATCTGACTCTTCATGGGCCCATTTGGGGTATTCTTGCCAAGGATACTGGAGTGGTTTGACATTTCCTTCTCCAGCTCATTTTACAGATGAGGAATTGAGACAAACAGGGTTAAATGACTAACTCAGAGTCGTATAACTAGTAAGTCTCTGAAGGCAGATTTGAACTCATGAAGATGAGTCTTCCTGATCCCAAGCCTAGTGCCATATCCACTGAGCCATCTAGCTACCATCTATCTATTTATATGTGTATACAATATCTCCCCAAATTGATTAAAGCTAAAACCTCACTAAAGCTTTTTGGGATATTCTGTGTGTGTATATATATATATATATATATATATATCATATATTTAGAGAATTTGCACACTCTGTACACATGAAATGTCTTCTATAGATTATGAAAAAACTGCCAAGTATTTGAAAATCATTTTCGCTCATTTGAGACTAGAAGAAATGTCTCCATAAGCAATCATAAAATATGTTTTTCAATACAAACATATTGAGACTTTATCCTTCACATGAAAATATACTTGCAATGAATGCATGCATGGCTGAGAAAAATGGACCCATACCATCAATGGATAGGTCGTACAGGGGTAAAAGTTCCTAAGGAGAAGTTGTTAATCAGCTTTAAATTGAATGAAGCTTTCAGTTTTAAAAAAAGAATATTAATTCCCAGTTGCAAATATGAGGTAAATTTTCTGAACCAAAGCAGTTACATTGCAGCACCAGGAGACATTCTATAGCTGTCATTCTTGATCAAGAGACTAAGCAACTACTGTAATTAGAACCAACCCTCATAATTACTTTTATATTAATAGCATTCTGAGGTAAATGCTCTTCTACCTAGGTTTTATCTCTCTGCTACAAATTGCATTGTTACTTCAGCCTATGTATTTTGTATTATGAGTTCCTGGAGGATATGTTGGAAAACCTCAGGTCTTTTGATGGAGAACATAAGACATTATGGTAGTATAGGATGGAGTGGATGACTCCCTTTCCATTTCTCTGCACCAGCTACTTTCTTTTACTTGAACTGTAAAATGACTTATATTAGCCCCATATATCAACTGATCCTGGGATTCTTTTTTTAAAAAAAATATCATTATATAAGTCAAAATGATACAGGTAAAGCTATTGTTTAAATTTGCCAAAAAAATCCTTCTCTCTTTAGCTTTTTGTCTCAATCTAAATAGAAATGATCCAGAGATAGTTTATGCTCATTGCCAATTCAGTCTTCATTTTATATGTTGAAGCTTCCAACTGTCCAAAGGTATCAACTGTCAAATCATCACTCATTTCCCAGAAGAATGGGACCAAAGTCATCACACTTTCATTTTAGGGAACAGATTTCCTTTCTTTACATGCCTTTTGGTACGATATCAATTGTTGACCTTGAAGTGAAAGACTTTTTTGAAATTGTCTCATCCCCAGACCCACCCAGAATCTCTGTTTGATTCATCCTCACTCTTTCTAGTTCTCTGATTTATGTGGGAATATCATTTTTATGGATATTAGGTTGCCTTTATCACAAGCCTTTTTAATTTGCACCATTATCTAGTGAGAATGGTGTCATGGTACAGTTTCCTCTGAAATATACCAGACTGTGCTTTCCCAAAAAATAGTCGTAAGACTTCATGGATTGGAAGGAAAGCTCTATCGAGTGCTATTAATGGGATGGGAGCTGACAAAAATGTCAGAGAAATAAGTTATTGTTTCAGTCCTCTTGAAACCTAAGAATATGTTCCCCAAGTCACCCTATTAATGGAAATATATTATCTCTCTGAGAATTTCCTGTCAAACTACGTTAAGTAAATAAAGGATAGGGGAAATATCAGAAACAAAGCTAACACATGGAGTGGAGAACTCCACTTGAAAGAAGAGATCCAGCTGTTTACTGTGTTAATTTGAAATGAAATGAAAATGTATGTTTTTCATCTTTTGGAACAGGATTTTCACACAGGTTAAAAAAATCTCCTGGAAGGATTTTTGAAAGAGAACTTGAATAGTTTGCTTTTTGTATGACAAGGGTTACCAAAAAAAGATAAATGGCATCTTCAGCTGCATTATTAAAGGTATAGTTACCATTACTGTATTCCCTGCCCTAGTCAGACCTGGATTATTGTGCTTAGTTCTGGTTACTGTGTTTTAAAAGGGACAATGATAAACTGGGGAGCATCCAGATGAGGCTGAGAATGGATAAAGGAGAACATGCAGATCAAGCCCATCCACTTTCTGTTCTTAATGTCTGTTAGAAATATATTTACTGATTTTCTAGCTCAAAGGACCAGTCATCCAGTATGGTCTGGACAGTAAGCTTTGAGTAGTTAGTCATAGATGTCACTGAAGAGTCCCTGTTATACTCTGAGGGTTGAAATTTTCAACCCAATATCCTATACATATTGCAGCCTCTTGAGGGTCTCCCCATTCTGTTGTTCTCTTGAGCAGGATCTATAACACTGACAAACATTTTTTTACATATTCCTTTCCTTGTTTTTTGTCTTGCTTGGCATAAATAATCAGAGGGTCATTGAATAGACCTATTTCTGGAATTATCTTTATGAATAATCATCAAGAATAGCTCCTATTTATGTAAGACTTCAGAGTTAGCAAAGTGCTCACTCATTTGCTCTTCACATCTCAGATAGTGCTATAATAATTCCTATTTTATAGATGAAACTAAAAATAAAAGGGAAGCAAAATGGATTTTCCATGGGTCACATAGCTAAGTAAGTATATGAGGGTGGCTTTTAACTAAAGTCTTCCTGATTTCCCAATTCTAACACTCTATCAACTATGCCACTTGGGTTATCTCTTGTATAATTTTAACACAACCATTGAGGTGGTATTATGTTCTTCTTAATCAAATATGTTTTTGCAATTAACAAACAGTGAAGACAGAGTAATCCTATACCCCTGCTTCCTTCAGGATCTATTGCTGAAAAGTTGTGGTCTATTGTAGAAAAATCCTTTGTGAAAAAAAACTGCCAGTCTATTCTCAAATTTTCTTCAAGGTTACTTTCAATCTGTCTGTAGATCAATTTCATGAAAGCATCATAAAGATTAAAAAAGAAGGTGTACAATTCAGCAGTAACTGATATTTCCTCAGTCTCCTTTTAGTGATAATAATATCATCTATAATTTTTCTCCTGTTGATATCTCCTTTTCCCTGAGGCATCCTGTAAAAAAACCTTTCAATATTTAGAGATTTGCAACATTTCTAGTTCAGATCTCTTTAGTGTGTACTTGGTCTGGTCCTTGTGTTCTGAACTTCTTACATGCCTATTTAACCAAGAACAAATTGCAAACTGAGGTGTTGGGGTCCACAGTGGTGGCTGCACTGTCGCTGATAAAAGAAATGATGATAAATGACATACAGACAAATGTATTCTACTTCCTGCCAATTTGCTGGCCTCCTTTTAGTTTGACCTATGAAATTTTGGAGAAAGTGCAACTCATTTGGATCTCTTGTTTAGCTTTCTGTTGCTTTTTTTTGGACTTGTTGTTTTAAAATGTTTATTTATTATTTTTAAGCATTCTTTTTAAAAAAAAACTGATTTCCAAATATTTTCTCCCTGCAGTCCCTGAGGGAAGCAGTATGATATCAATTATGAATGTGAAACCATGCATAACATAGTAGCCATGTCAAAAAAAAAGCAAGAGAAATAATTAGAGAAAAAAAAAATTGTTTCAAATTGCATTCAGCTCATCAGCTTTCTCTGGAGGTGGGTAGCATTTTCCATAATGAATCCTTTGGAATGGACTTTCCTTGATCATTTTCTTGATCAGAGTAGCTACGTCTTTCATAAGCTGATCATTATGGTATATTGCTTTTACTGTGTATAGTGATCACCTGAGTCCACTCACTTTTAATTTACATAGGTCTTCCCAAGTTCTTCTGAAACTCTTCTGCTTACCATTTATAGCACAGCAGTACACCATCACAATCATATTGCAATTTGTTCAATAATTCTCCAGGTGATGGGTAATCCCCTCAACTTCCAATTCTTTGTCACCACAAAAATTGGAACTATAAATATTGTCTGTACATATAAGCCTGTTTCCTTTTTTTAAAAAATGTCTCTGGGATAGAAACCTAGTAGTGGTATTTCTGGCAGACATGATTTTATTTCCTTTTGGACGTAGTTCCAAATTGTTCTTTAGGATGACTGTACCAGAGCATAACTCTACCATCTGTGCATTAGTGTTCCAGTATTTCTTCATTCCCTCCAGCATTTGTTATTAGTTTCCTCTGTCATTTAGGCAATCTGATAGGTGTGAGATGGTACCTCAGCATTATATTAAAGCATATTTATCTAATCAGCAATGATTTAGATCATTTTCATGGCTATTGATAATTTTGATTTCTTCTGAAAACTGCCTGTTTATATCCTTTGATGATTTAGAAATTAGAGAATGGTTCTAATTTTTACAAACTTGACTTGGCTGCCTATATATTTGAGAAATTAGATCTTTCTTAGAGGAATTTGCTGTAAAATTTTCTGATGTCTTCACTGTTTCACTATAGTTACCCTGATTATTTTATTTGATTAGATCTACTTTTACTTTGCCTGAGATCGTGATTTTACCTTTGCTTTTTTTTCCCTCACGTTGAAGCATAGAAGATTTTATTTGAACTCTGTGTATATCTTTGTTTTCAACTGTGACTCTTGAAAACAACACATCATTGAATTTTTGAACACATTCTATTATCTGCTTCCTCTTGGCTCTGGAACCTTGACCCCGTCCCCTGTTCACCTATAGCTGCAAGCACTAGTACTTCTCCTGTCTTGGATCTGTAAGCAGAAGAAGCCTTGTGACAGTCATTAAGCATTCCTCTAGTCCCTGGAACTGTGACCCAGAACTGCATATGAGCAGTAGAGTTGCCTATCAGCAAAAAGTCCCCTGTTTTCCCTTTCTGACAACTTGTCTGACCCCTTAGCATCTCTGGACTAAGAGCTCTGAAAACTGCTGTTGCCACTGTTGCAGCTGGTGCTGGACCCTCTGTACTCCAGTCCAATGTTATCAACCTCTCCTGCCAACCTCATGACTTGTCTTAGGCTGGAAAAATATCTCATGTTAAACTTTTGTTGTTTCTGCAACTGCAGAATTTGATTTATTCTCTCTGTTTAAAGTTGTTTGAAGTGGAATGTTGGGAGAGTTTAGCTTGGTTGTTTTCTCTATTCTACCATCTTGACTTTGACTCCCCCCCCCCCCTTCCACTGTTTGGAGGAGGTTCATATTTTTTAAAAAAAATCCTCCTCTGTAATGTTTTATAAATCAATTGTATTGAGTATTAAGCTTAGAGCACAGAATACTTGGCTTCAAACCTTACTTCTATTATTTTTTGAATCTAGACAAATCATTTAAGATCTTTGGCCTTGATTTCCTCACCTGTAAAAACATGAAATTGAATATGTGATCTCCAAATTTATGATAATAAGATCTCTGGTGATGAATCCAATGTTTCCTCACTAAGGAAGTCAATCATACACTATTTTCCAATGAAATGAATTTTTTTTTGTGGTTCCCATGTGACATTTCAATCCCAATGTCTGCTTTACATAGGTTGTCCTCTCCATTTTTGTAATGCACTGCTTCCTCTTCTCTTCCTCATAGAAACTCTAGATTCCTTTAAGATGGCCCAAGGACTCCCACCTCTATGAGACATTTCCTAATCCTCCCATTTGCTAGCATCCTCTCAAAAGAAATCACTCTGTATTTACTTCATGCATAATTTGATTTTTCTTATTGAGGTTCATGTTCTTTTTCTTCAATTGAATGGAAAGTCCTCAAGGGTAGAAATTGTGTAATTCTTTTGCCATTGTATTCTTTGTGCATGACACAGTACTTGATACAATTAAAGCATTTAAATATTTGTTGTCTGATTATAATTTTTGGATGATCATAATCAGATCTGCTGATAAATGTGAAAATCTAGAAAACATTTGAGAATATGATTTGGGCATTTAAATCTGTTATCATTCAGGATAATGAGAGCCCAGATTCATTGACTACAAGGACTTATAATCTTGTACTTACCATTTCTATTTCTGTACAATTATGACTTGGCTACTTTTTAATTTCACTTAGTTTTCAAACTTTTGGTCAACTACTTGTGGTCCAGTGAAACCTGTCTTAAAGATAAATAGCTCATCCACCATAGGTCATCCTATTGTCATCTTCTCAAACTTCCTCTCTTTTTGACTAGTAGTGAAATTTTGTTTGTTTGTTAGAGAATCACAATTCAATCACATACTGAGAAACTATGAGCTTCTGATTCTTCATTGTGGACCAAAATTCTGCTCATCCTGAATGCTATAATGGAATCACATATTTTTGTCCTCATTTCCAACAGACACCTTATTTTTTGTTGTGATTATACATAGAATATCTTTATACACACCTGACTTAAAGTTTGACATGGGATTTAGCCACAGTTTGGTAGAAACTGATGGTATGGATAGAAACAACTACAGTTCCTCTTTTGGATTTGAGCATATGATCCAGTCTTTTTAAGATAATATTCTCTTGGCACTCCTATATGGTTGAAGATCTTGTAACCCCATAATCTCCAAGAAATTGGCATTATCGGTGATCCAAAGGGCAGAGGAGATACATGATGGCTGTCATTAAGCTGCAGCATATTTCAAATCAATATTCAATTTAGAAGACATATAAGGGATTTAAACAGAGGAAATATATGATTAGAAAATGAAGTAATTTGGCTACATCGCAAAGGTGATAGAAAATAGAAAATAGCCCAAGTAATGCACCAGTACCCATGAAATGTTTTGTGAAGAAAAAAAAACAACAACTCTAGACGAAGTCTCCAACATGCTTTGTGTGTCATCTGTTCAAGTATTGAGAGTCCATAGACAAAATTTGGGCTTAATATACATGGATGAAGACCAGTGAAGAGAAACTGGACAGGCATGGGGACAGGACCTCGGATTTCTTTAGTTTAGGAAGTTCCCAAATGAACAAACCCCAACTGTTGCTGTTGCTTCTGTTACTATGACAACTCTATGACTACTACTATTAGTCAGCATTTATATAGTACTTTAAGGTTTGCAAAGCACTTTAAAGACATTATCTCATTTGTTCCTCATAAAAGCCTTGGGAAGTAGATGCTATTAGTATCGCCTTCTTAGAAATGAGGAAATTGTGGCAGAGAGGTTAAATGATTTGCCCAAAATAACACTTAGTGTCTGAGGCAGAATTTGAATTCAGAATTCCTGACCCTAAGTCTAGCATTCTATCTACTATACCATCTTGTGGATTGACACCTTCTTCAGAACTTCCAGTCTTAGTTGTTTGGGGGTATTGAAAGCGTAGGTGACTTGCCCAGGGTTATGTAGTCACTTGGTGTTAGAGGAATAGCTTGAACTCCAGATAGATCTTCATGACTCCAAAGTGAGCTCACTATTCCCTACACTTTGCTTTCTCTGGAAGGAACATCCACATTGAAGACATCATAGAATTGGTGAGCTATTTAAATGCAATCATATATGTCATCCTCTCCTCCTTGCCTCTACTTTCATTTTATTCATTTTAATTGTTTCCTCTCCTGGCTGTGTTTCTGACTTTTTGGACCTCTTCACTCTGCTGCCTTCTCTTGCTGGAACTTCCCTCCATTCCTGGGACATTCTGACCCTAGAACATCCCACTGTCTTGCCAGGCCCTTTCTCCCATTGGTGAATTCATTCCAAGGTCTCCGTTTCAGGCACAGAGTCAAGCCAGCCATCAATTCCTCAATGATCCATTCCTGCTATATCATCATGCCAAAGATTCCTAGGGAACCCCAGGCTTAATCCCATCATCAGAAGTGGAGGCACTGCTGGCAGTGGCAGATAGTGATTCTTGGAGGCTGTTGGGGATGGAAGATAGAGGAAGAGAAACACGTGGGTGGCACCTCCCCCTCCTATGCTTTACTCTGCTTCCATCTATTCTACTGAGTCTTGGGACTTTGCCACCACCCATGTATAGATATCTTTGCCCTTTCATGTCTTAGCATCCTTTCATATGCTATTTCCCCACCATTAGAATGGTACGTCCTTGAAGGCAGGGACTCTTTCTTTTTTTATTTTTTTATTTACAGTGCTTAGCACAGTTTTTGCCAGGTTGGGATATTTTAATTACATGAACCAATATTACATCTTTGAGTCACATTGTATAATACTCTCAAAAAATGGCAACTTCTTACACTCAGTTAAATGGATGGAAGAGTTAAAAAATCTACTAATTATTCTGCTTTGGACTGATTGTGTGTAACTTTGTTTTTGGTGTTCTGTTAACATGAAGTAAAGAATTGCTAAAATATGCATAATTATTTTCTGACATTGAGCTACTAGATTATTGACCAAGGACACAGGTAGAAAATTGGGGTTAAAAATCAACATATCCACCTTTCAAAATATTTGTCTTCTTTCAAGTCTCAGCTAAAGAGCCTTTCCTGATCTTCTTCACAGCTCACTCTATCCTCAAATTACCATGTATTTATTTAGGAGCTTAGAATCATAGATTTTTTACTGGAAAGAATATTAGAGCATATTTTGTACAGCTCTCTCATTTTACAGATGAGGAAACTGAGACCTAGAGAAGTCGTTTATACAGGGTCATGAAGGTAATAAATCGAAGAGCTGGGATTTAAATATAGGTGCTGCCTGGGTACATGGTAGCACTTTTTCCCCTTTCCCCTCCAAAGTGTTTCTCACATAGTTAAGTGCTTAACATATTTACTGAACTATGGTAAAATAACAGAAAAATTAAGCTCAGGGTGACAAAACTTTTAATGCCTTTGCCCCATCACGTATCTTGGATAAGAAGCAGCAGTAGTAGGGCCTCTCTGAGCTGGGTTGGGTCAAGCTATAATAATCTGCTGCCCTTGGACAAATAGGCAAGAATGACTAAGGTCTTACATTCCTGGACCTTGCCCAATGACAATAGCCCTTAAAGACTGTAAGCTTTATTTTTCATTTGCCACTCTACTACTACCGCTATGTCTAACAATTTCCTACCAGTTACTTTTCTCCCTCTCCCTATCTTTATTATTTAATTAATAGCCAATCCTATTTTCTGTTTTTTCAACACTATGCTCCTCAACCCTAACCCACCCATATCTCATGCAACACTTTCCATCTATGGTTGGGCCTAAAATCCATCCCCTCTCATTTTAGGTGATTTATTTTTCATGGATCTCAATCCCTGACCCAAATAACTTCTTGTAGAACAGGACCGGTCCCATTTGGACTGTAGTCTCTTTCCTTTAAGGTGTGATTTAGCATCTAGAGTGGCTCACTACTCCAATTCCCTCTGACCTTTGTTGCTTTGACTTGGCTCAGCAGGAAATTTTTGCTCCCTCAGTATTCCCTAAACTAGAGGCTGTTCTATAAAGCAGGAAACCTGACTTCACCCTCTTCCCTTCCATCTCAAATACATGGGGAGATTTGATGTAGTAATCTTGTATAAGAAGATAATGAGGAAAAGGGTAGGGCTAAGGTGTGCAGATAGAAACTCTAGCAGAAGAGAAGTCCTAAAGGAACGAGTAGATTGATGAAGGCTAGGGGTAGAGAAGAGCTAAGGGAGAACTTCAGGTTTGGTGTTCTCCACTCAGATTTATAAAGCTGTTACTTTGTTGGGTTTTTTGCTTTCTAGGCCTCTGGAAAGATCTGCAATTATTCTATATCTGATGCATAATTCCTGTTTTGAAGGAAGAATTTTTGAGAATCAGTGGATGCTAGAGTAGAGCTCTAGTCTTTCATCTTGTTTGTCACATGGCTCTTAATTAATAAGAAAATGCAGGTCATTTGATAAGAATTCACTCTTTTTAGCCTCTCTTTGCATAAAAACCCTTTGTTCTATTCCACTCTCTACTCTTTCTCTCCAGTCTCTTATCAATTAGGTGGTCCTTCTTGTCAAGACTATTCCCTCTACATATGCCCTTGCTCCTTCTTCTCCTTTCTAATCTAGGATATCACAACTTTATCTCCCTATCTCTTTCATCTTTAACCTTTACTTATCTACTAGTTCCTTCCCTACTAGCCATAAATATGTCCAAGGCTCTTTTATCTTTAAAAGGATTTCTCCAGACGGTACCATTTCTTATCATCTTACATCTCTCCTTCCTCAAGATCAAAGGAGATAATATTTGTAAAAAAGTGTTTAGCAAAACACTTGAAATGTGGTAAGTTCTATTTTTCCCTTCTCTTCCTTCCCTAGCCAAAATCCAACCCAAAATTGCCTCCACTAGCTTTCTTCTCACTCATTCCTCAACCCTTTGCAATTTGATTTTTAGCCCTATCATTTGCCTGAGATGCCTTTCTGCAAAGTCACTAATAATTTCTTAATTGCCAAATATGCTATTGGTAGTATTATTCTTTACCTGTCTCTTACATTTGACCCAGTTGAATGCCCTCTCCTTCTGTAGATGATCTCCTCTTGGCTTTTGTGGCACTGCTGTCTCCTAGTTTTGTTCCTACCTGTCTGACTGTTCCTTCTCTATCCCTTTTGATGATTCTTCAACTAAATATGCCCATCTCTTTGACTTTTTATTCTCTTCACAACTTTGATCCAAGCAAGCTTTTCAATTCCAAATTTCCAAATAGTTGGAATACATCCCCTTTTCATTCCATAAATACTTAGTTACCTTCAATATACAGCACAAGCAATACATTCTGGAGGGAACTTTTTGTGATTTCTTTAATTGCTTATATCTTCTCTCCTTACCTTATATTTGTTTTCTATAAATGTCCCTTTGCTCCCCATCAGAAAATTTTATGTCAATACTTTTTTTTTCTTTGCATCCTCAGCCCTTAGCCAAGCATCTAATATCTAGTAGGCACCAGATAAATGCTTGTTGACTAATTGATTGAAAGGGGAACATTTTATTTACTTGTCCACAAACCATTAAAAATGAACTTTATTGAGGCCTTTTGTCTTTACATGAAGGTCACTTCTGGATTTATTGCAATTCTCCTCATCCTTTCTCCTCATAAAATTTAACTCTTCCTTGTAGCAAAGAAAAAGTCAAACAGAAAACACTTAATATAATGACTGTCTGACAACACAAGCAATATTCTCCCAGTTTAATTCCTTACCCCTCTTTTGAGAGTAGGAATGTATCTGTTCTCTGGGATCATTATGGGAATAAACCATTTAAAATTTTTGAGTAATCCATCTAATTAGAATAGCTTCATGGTGAGAAACAATAGAGTTAGTCAGTGACTACTTCCAGCTTCTAAACAAAAACCCTTTCCTGGTGATTCTAAATTTTTAGGTTTGTTGGAAATAACCTCTCCTTATCTTTATCCATCATTTGCTCTTTATGTCTAGTGTCTGAGAAAGGAGTAGTTCTTGAAAACAGTAATCCTTTTACTCATGCCTTTCATCTCCTCCTTCTGCCCTCCCTCTTTTATTTCTCTCCATCACTTTCTCTTAGTGGATCTCTTGTCTCTCACTCTGTCTCTGTCTCTGTCTCTGCCTCTCCCTTCTCTCCTTTATCTTCAATTTTTCCCATGTCCTGGCTCTTTTCCCATTATCTACAAACTTGCTGTAGTGCCTTCCAAAATTAAACATCTTTTTCTTGGTCTTGATTTTATATTACTCATCCTTTTCACTGACAAACTCCTAGAAAGTGTTGTCAATATCCTTTCTCTCTTTTTCAATAGCCACTCACTTCCCAAACCCTTGTGCCTTGACTTCTGTCCAAACTTAGGAATACCAATGATGCCAGATACAATGACCTTTTCTAAGTCGATATCCTCTTTGACTTCCCAGCAGATTTTGGTCCTATTTAGCATTCCCGTCTGTTTCTGTGATACATCCTTTCTCCATGTTTTCTTCTTACCTTTCTAATTGCTTCTTCTCAGTCTCCTTTGTTGCATATCACCTAGGCTCTGTACCCTAAGGATGTACATCAGTCCTCCCCCTCAGCCCCTAGGTTCTGCTCTGAGCCTTCTACTCTCCACACACTCTCCCTTGGCAACCTTGTTGGATCCCTTGGGTTTGATTATCATCTCTGCAGTTGACTGCTAAAGCTGTTTTTCAGCCTCAATCTCTTTCCTGACCTAATTGCCAGCTGCTGGCTGGACATCTTCAACCAGAGATCCTGAGTTTATCTCAAATTCAGAACATTCAAAATGGAACTGTTCTTCTTCTTCCTAGTCTATGCCCAAGATCTGTCCCTGTGCTATAATTTATTGCTGATGATAGCGTTATCATTCCTTGAGTACATCCAAGTTTATCCCTTCAGTCATCCTAAACTGCTCCTTTGTCTTTACCACCTATGTCCAATTGGTTGACAATTCCTGTGCTTCAATATCACTTTTGCAACTGATTCTCCACTGACATGACCAACTTTGTGTTGATATAATTTAATCTATTTGAGGTAAGGAATATTTCCTATTTACTTTGGTGATCCTAATGCCTAGCACAGTATCCGGCCTATAAAAGATGCTTCATAAATGCTGATTAATGATAACCACCTTAGTTCAGACCTTCATTCCCTCTAATCAGCAAAATTATAATAATTTCCCAATACAATAATTTTCTAATGACCTCATCCTGCCTCTAGTTGATCTCTTTTCCAATCCAAACTCTTCCTACATAATATTTTTAGCTACCTAATTAGTATTCCTAAGGCACTGGTCTAAGTAATTTCTCTCTTAAAAATCTTTGATAGATCCCTTCATATCTAGAGCAGGAGTTCTTGATCTTATTTATGTCATATACCCCCATGGCAATTTGGAAAAATCTTTGGTTATCTCTCAGAAGAACTTTAAAAAATTCTTATAATTAACAATTGAAAGAAACATTAATTTTAGAAGTTATTGAAACTAAAGTGGTAATTTGTCCCCAAACAATTTAGTGAACCACCAACACCTATCCATGTTGTCCTCTAAGGGTATGTAGGCCTTAGTTAGGAAGCCTGCTCTAGGATACTATATAAACCCCTCAGATCAAAACTGATCATCCTCCACAATCTGCCTATTACCTCTCCTTCTGGTTTTGCTTCATATTACTCCCTTTGTTTTATTCTACATGTTATTGAAGCAAACCACTCCAGTATCTTTTCCCAGAAAATCCCAAGTGCAGTCTGAAGGTTCAGACACAACTGAAAAGGACTGAATAACAACAGCAAAACCAACAGCAACTTATTAGAGAAATGAGACCTCTGGCTGTTGGCTGAATTTGACATTTTGGTTTTCCTGTGCTCAGAAAATTCCAATCCCTCAAAGGAGATCCTCTTATGCTCTTGCCTATTTGAACTTTTACCTTCTATAAAGAATCAGTTCAGGTGACATCTCTTATATTTTCTCCCTTACGATGCTAGTGTTCCCTCTCTTCTTGTTACCTTGTCATTTGTTCCTTAAAGTGCATAGCATAATACTCTCTATTATATACTGTAAGTGCTATAAAAGCAAGAACCATTTCAATGGATGGAGAAGTATTTATTAAGCACCTACTGTTTGCTAGGCAATATGGTAGATGCTGAGGATCTAAAGATCAATATCAAATGGTTCCTCCCCTCTAGTAGCTTACATTCCATGAGGGGAGACAATATGTTCAGAATTAAGTAATGAAAAATCAATACATTGTAATTATGAGAAGGAGATATTGTAGCTGTGAGAGCACAAAAGACTTCATATAGAAGTAGGCACTTGGGTGAGAGAATGCTGCAGCAGAGGGGACTTCAACGAAGGCACTGAAATGGAGTATGGGATGTCCTGTGTTAGTGTAAGTGAGGGAGGACTTGATGGCCCCGCTTAGTTGATATAATCACAGACGATGAGATATTAATATGTTAAAAAGATAATGAGGATCTCAGATGGCTTAGTGGCAGGGGAATATTTTGTAGCTTTTATTTTATGCCATTTTAGTAAAAGCCTTTGCTAATTGTGTCTACTGGCTGGTTGACTTTTAAATGTAAGCTCACTGGTGGGATCATTATGGCTTTTAGTTTTAGGGATGGGCACCAGTAGGGTATCACTTGAATACTGAAGCAGCAGCAGCTCTCTGGGGACCTGGCTTTGGCAGCGAGACTACAAATTAGGGGAGCCAAGTGCGGGGGTACTTGTAAGAAACAGCAAGAAAATGAATGTGACTGCACTGAAGAGTGAATGAAGGGGAACAAGACGGAAAGGGAATTTGGAACCAGCACTTTACATGCCAAAATTTGTTTGGTTTTTCTCTTAGAAAACTCTTAGAGTTTAATGAATAGGGCAGTGATGTGGACAAATATTTACTTTAGTAAAATCACTGGTAGCTCTGTGGAAGATGGATTGGAGATGGGGAAGACTTAAGACAGGGAGACCAATTAGGAACACTAATTTAGACCTATTCGTTTCATTTTGTCTTTATATCCCAACTACCAAATAAAGTGCTTTGCAAACAGTAAGTGTATAACAAATGTCTGTTAAAATGGAATTGAAATCCACAGTCAATCAGCATTTATTGTCAGCTGTGTGCCCTGCTAATAACCACTTATTTAACATTTGTTGAATTTAAGAAGGTTTTAAGTACCCCAGATAGACTGTCAGTTCTCCAGATTGTTAGCACAACAAATCAACCATTGGAGTTGAACAGGAGCCATGTCAAATAGAACATACATTGATACTTTCCCAGTCTGCACAACACACCAATGGGGGCTTCAGTTAGTTCACTAGTTCCCAATTAGTGTGAATAGTTAATTTCCCAGAAGTTTATTCAAATTCATTCAATTTCAGGTTATAAGTATGTAAAATGTGTTAATTAGTTCTAGCCCAATGGAAAGATGCAATATGGACTTGAATAATGGGATCACTTCAGATTCATTATTCGCATTAATCAAAAAGGTGAGGAGTTAAGCAGACACCCTTCTAAATGGCCCCATTATTCCATCAGCCCAGAATGAGTGAATAGGAGACTAGAGTAAGAAGGAAGAAGAGAGGACCTTTATTGCAGCACGACGTGGGACTCCAGTTGCTTGGGGTCCACAGGTACCTTCCATTCTGGATGTATCTTTGTGATTAACGAGGAATTCTCCATTTGATAGAAGAAAAACAGGTGGACGTGTCTCCCATGGGTTTCCCTTCTTTTATATTATCTGTATGTGCCTGTGCTGGTGACTTGCCTGGAGGGCATGGTGCACAGGGGATCGGTTGGTGATATCTTTTAGACCTGAGTCCTTGCTATAGCTGCTGGCCTAATTTGTTCTTCTAAGATCATTTCCTTTCCCTCTGGGCTTGCTAGTGGCAAAAGTAGAAGATACTATACTATCACAATTAAATTCTTTAAAATAGAATTCCATATAGAATCTTAAAAGCATATGATCAAAGATCTAGAATTGGAAAGGACATCAGAAACCATCTAGTCAATCATACCTCATGTTATAAGTGAGGAAACTGAGGCCCAGGGAAGTTAAGAGATTTAAAGGTCACACGGGATTGCCAGCTGCAGAGATAGTATAAGAAATTAGGTTTATTGATTCCAAAGGCCCTTGACCATTACTGTGTTTTCTCAATATTTAAAGGGGACAGTTGTGAGATTATTTTAGAGATCAATTAATCTAATCTCATTTTATTAAAGATTAAGATGAATCTAGGAGAAGCGAAGCAATCTGAGCTAGGTTTACAGCTAAAAGGAGACATAACTGAGAATTACACCTAGGTCTTCCAATTGCAGGACACCACTATGTCTCCTTACCTGATCCCCCAACCCTAGCAGCGTGCATAGTGCTTTGCATAGGGAAAAATTAATAAGATGACTGTCCAATAGCTCTCAGAGTCTTAGAAGTTTGTAGATAAATTATTTCTTTGCGTTTCCTCCCTAAATTAAAGAAGAATCCCAGTTTTTTCCAATCATTCCTATTCTTTAAATCTTGACCTATTTTTTCTTTTTTTTTTTGGCAAAGATACTAGTTTGCCATTTCTTTCTCTAGCTCATTTTATAGATGAGGAAACTGAGGCAAACAGAGATAAGTGACTTGCCCAGGGTCACAAAGTTAGTGTTTGAGGGGGCAGCTGGATGGCTCAGTGGATTGAGACCCAGGTGGAGAGATGGGAGGTCCTGTGTTCAAATGTGGCCTCAGACACTTCCTGGCTGTATATATATACACCTCTCTTGTATTTTTTCATTTTCTAAAAGAGAATTAATCCATCTTAAATAGCATGAAGGGAGAATGACTTAATGATCCATCCACCTCACACTCTTAACTACATATTATATCATCATGTATTAACTATTGTTAATAACATTAATGTATGTACATGTATAGCACTTTAAGTTTACTTACTGTTTTTGCTTACCTCTTGCTTGTCATTACGTGTCTAATAGGTGTTCTGGTAATGTTGCTCCCAGTTTCACGATGAAGAAACTTGGGGAAATTGTAGCTTTTGATAAATGTAACACAGCTAACACACAGTAGGACCAGATCTCAAGGTTGTATAGAAAGGTAGAGTACAAAGTAGTAAAATGGTTTCCAGGTTTTTTCAGTGTTTTTGCTGAGCTTTTCAAAGATGGCAATATGGGAGCAAGAAGAACTTGAAAGGAATTTTGTAACTCCATTCCTAATAATAAATCGAAGCCAAGGAGGAAAAACTGGGATAGAATTGAAGGAGCTCAGAGAACCACAGCTAGTGGTTGATTTACACAGAGTTGAAATGGAATGATGGAGAAGCAAGAGTGACAGACAGGGCAGTTGGAGTGTTGGAGACAGAGGCTGCTGGGAAGAGAGCCAACGGATGAGAAGTTCTGTTCTGAACCTTGGGTTGAAAGTAGCTCCCTTTTCCTATCTCAGGATTTGAAACCCACCATTTTCCTGAGCATCTCCCAGTTGAACCCGATGCCCACATTGTCTGTGAATTGATCCTGATCTCTGTCATCTCAAAACCTGTGTGCACTGACTGGATATTCAGCTGCCTGAGAGGGTTTTGCCCTGGAGGGCAGACTGAGTCAGTCCTGAAGACAGAAACATCCCCCTCGGTGTCAGCTAAGACATTTGTTGTTACTTTAACATTAGTTCAGGATAGCCAGTGTAGGAGAACAAGAAGATAAGTTGTCCAGACTGGTCCAGGCTGTTGGCCAAAGCTGGAGTCCCCACCTTAAGTCTGGGCATTTAGCATAGGGAACTCTTGTTTGTCCTATTCCCTAACCTCATCATAGCTATTTCTATCCCAAATAAATAGTGTTTGAGTATTCAGTAGCAGTCAGATCTTTATACTAGTAGAAAGGAGGTTGATGGGCGGAGGTGTAGTCCTGGAGGAAGATCTCTATCAGAACCAGGGAAAGCAAAGCCCTGGTTTGGCCTCCATTGATCTTCCTCCAGCAAGTAGTTTGTACCAGAGGGTCTCCCAGGAGGATTAGGTTCTGCAAACCTTTCTTAATCACCTGTCATTCTCCACTCCTGTGGTGTGCCCAAATCTGGTATAGACCCCTGCTTTACCTGTGTCATCATCTTATTAGATCAAGGACCTCTGTTGGGACAGGGAGTTAATACCCTTGGGGGATTAGATCATCAACACAATCTGACCTACCTTTAAACCATCATCCCAAGGGTTCTCCACCTTTCCTTTTAACATGGTGCAGGGGTGAGAGTGCTAAGCTTATTGTCAGAAAGAACTAAATTCATATCTGGCAGAGATAGTCACTTAATAGTTGTAAGACCTAGAGCAAATCATTTCATTTCCATTTGCCTTAGTTTCTTCATCTGTATAATTGGAATAATAATAGAACTTACCTTTTGTGAAGATCAAATAAGAAAATACTTTGGTATGTGACTATAAATGCTTATCTCATCTCTTCCCCTCCTGCCTTAATCATAATTAACTACAAGTCAGGCAGACATCTTAAGGGTTTTACTGGCAATAAATAATTTTGGTTGGAATCACAAAAAGCTGAGTTAAACACAAACACAAACAAAGCAAGGGCATAATATCTGATGACTAGAAGATGGTAAAAGAATTTCAGAGTACATGTAGGGAGGGGTTGAACATAGAAGGTTGCCAAATACTTCAAATCAGGACTTGATTAATGATTTTGTTAATTATCCATACTTAAGAAAAAACTAATAATACTAGAAAATACTAATAATCCAGATTAAAATGAAAAGTGTGTTGTATACATACATTTTTTTTCTTGAGAAAGTTGTTTATTAAATGTTTTCCAGCATACACCTTTGAGCAAAAAATAATTTACAACATAAAGAATAAGTACAAAAACTAAATGAATAGTAGACATCAAATTAATATCAGTTTTAAACTTCTTTAAAATATAAATTCTTTAACATGTAAACATGAAGTAAAAATAGATGAATTACTATGTGATGCTGGGCAAGTCACTGAACCCTCACTGATTAACCTTTACTGTTCTGTCTTGGAACTAAATCAGAGTATTGATTCTAAGATAGATAGTAAGGGTTTTGAAAAAAAGGAAATGAACTATAGAAAGGCATAAATGATAACATAATAGTGGCAGGAGACTTCAATATCCCTCTCTTGGTTTTAGATTAGTCTAACAGAAAGATAAACAAAAGGTAAAATAAAGAATAGAACAGTGTTAGGAAAATTTGAACTAAAAAACTTCTGATGTTTTATAAATAGCACTGCTAAAATAACAATATTTCTCATCATCAAATAGAGTTTTTACAAAATTTGACTATATATTATGGCACAGAAGTATTGCAAAAAAAAGGTCAAACCATAGAAATAGTAGATACTTCCTTTATAAGCCTTCACTCAGAGAAATAGTATCAGTTAAAGGAGTAGAAACAAAAAAAATATAGACTTAAAAGGAGATTCAACATTAAAATTCTAAAAATATAGAACAAATCATAGAAAGTATGATTAATCTTGTGAAATAATATACCAATATATATGGGATGCAGCTAAAATTCTATTCAAGGGAAAATCATATTCTGACAAATATCTATAAAAAAGTAGCAAAAAGAGGACAAACAAACTGAACTGAATGTGACTTTAAAAATTAGAAAGCTCAGAATAAAATATTAAAAATTAAAGAGATATTAAAGTCATAAGAGAAATAAACTAGAAAAACTCATATGAAATAATAAAATTAAAAAGATTTTAAAAAGTTTAATAATTTTGGTAAATATTTACCCTATCTCATTTCAAAAAAGGGGTGGAAGAAAATCAAATAAATGTCATATGAAGTTAATAAGGCAAAATCATAATAAACCCAGAAGAAAGAAAAAGTCAATTATTAGATCTTATTATGCATAGTTAGTATCAATATTACATAAGTTTATCTTCAAATTTCAAGGAACTAACCATTTACTATATTCATTTTATGAGACAATTTGTCCCAATACAAAATAATATTAAGAAATCCTAGTACTAAACCAAGGAAGGAAAAGAGTAGGATAACTATTGGTGAATAATTTTAATAAATATAAACTCAGAACTTTTAAGTCATGTCAAACATGACTACCTCATTCAAGAAATCATTCATCAAGACCAAATTGGATTCATGTGAGGTATGCATTATTATTTATTAGGAAAATAATATAATTACATGAAAAACAAAAACATCCAAAGCTGTATTATTATTTCAATAGATGTGGTTGAGGGAGGAAGAAACTGTATAAAATACTGTTCGCTTTTATGCTAAAATTTCCTTTAAATTATAGGGAGAGAGATCATTTTTACTATTATAAAAAATATCTCTCTAAGACCAAAAGTAATCATCATTCACAATGGGGATACATACTATAGAAATTTCTCCAATAGTATAGGAGTAGAATAAGGACACTCACTCTCCTCAGTATTATTCTATATAGTTCTAATAAGACAATAGAAATTAAAGGCATAAAGAGAGGTAAATAGGAGATAAAACTAGCCCTATTTTCCAGATCTATGATGGTTTACCTAGAAAATTGTGGAAATCAACATAAAAATAATTGAGACAATTAACAGCTTCTGCTCAATTGGAGACTATATAAAACATGCCCTCAAATATCAATAGAATTTCTTTGTAATAAAATCCAAGAGGCAATAATAGACAGGGAAATTCCATTCTAAAATAACTCCAAAATGCATGAAGTATTTGACAACCAACCTACAAAAATACACAAAATATTATATGGATTAAATTACAAAGTGCTCCTTAAAGAAATGGTCTTCATGGCTTGAGCTTCCAGGTCTTAGGCCCACTATCTGCACCTGGAGCTGAAAAAAAGTATAAATCAGAAAGATTACAATTCCAAGCTCATTTCTTGGGGTCATCAGCAAGCTTAAAGGGAGAGGTGGAGGGTAGCTTTCCCCCCAATAAATTTAGTGCATGGTGTCCATGCTGCATATGAACAAGACATTTACCAGATCAAGATGGTGCCAGAAGGAGAGAACAAGACTTTCCCAGTGTGATACTTTTAAAGATGCATCTGGTTCTGGTTACACAGTCAGTGGAAAGAGGCTGGTCCCATCCACTAGGTCTGAGAGTGTAGAATATCTTCTCCCAGAAGCAGGTCCCTGATGTCTCTCATTTGTGTTCCTCCTCATAGGTGATCTGGAAATGTGCGAAGTCCCATTAAACAGTAAAAATGAAAATACTACTAAAGCTAATTTACAGCTTGAATGCTATACCAATCAAATCATCAAAGGGATACTTTATAGAAAATTCATTTAGAAAAATAAAAGATCTAGAGTATCAAGGGAAATAATGAAAAGTGGTGGGGATAAAGAGGGACTAGCACTTCCAGACCTCAAAATATGTTATAAAACAACAGTCATCAAAACCATCTGGAACTGGTTTAAAAAATAAAGAAATAGATAAATGGAACAGTCTAGACAGAGGACAATCAGAAAGAATAGGACTCAATAACCCAGTATTTGATTAACTGGAAAATATAACTTACTTAGAAAAGAATTCCCTATTTGATAAAATCTGTCAGGAAAATCGGAAAGCAGAGTGGCAGAAATTAGGCATAGAAGAACACTTTATTTCATATTTCATGTCATTTTATTTTGATATGTAAATTTAATTTTAAAGATCATAGTATGTAAAATAGCTAGCAATAGTCAATGCTGGTGAGGTGGTGGGAATACATAGGCATACTAGTACGTTGTTGATAGAGTTGTGAATCTCTAACATCATTTTTGGAAAGTAATTTGAAGTTATACAAATAAAGTGACTAAAATGTCAATACCATTTCTTTGATTCAGAGATTCTATTACCAGGCTTAAAATCCAGTAAAGACATTATAAGAAAGCCTCCATACATGCCAAAATATTTATAATTGCACTTTTTATAATAGCAAAGAATTAGAAACAAAGTAGGTGCCCATTGATTTAGGAATGACTAAATAAATTTTGATAAATTAATATAATAGAATATTACTATGTTATAAGAAAGAATGAATGTGATGAAAACAGAGAAGCATGGAAATGCATCTGTGAACTGAGGTAAATAGAAGTTAGTAGATCCAAGAAAATCATACCACAACAAAGTAAATGAAACGAACATGTGCCCCAAATAATCAAAAGTAAATATTGTTAAATGATAATGAAGACACATGGCTCAAAAGAAGCAAAGTGAGGAACTTCCTTCCCTTTCCTTTGCAGAGGTGGGAGATCCAGAAGGACCACAAAAATATACATTTTTAGTGTATTAGTCAGGTTGATTCTCATTTACTTTATAATTTCTTTTTTTCCTTTTCTATTTTTTCTAAATTTGTTTTCTTTTCTTCAATGTTATATATTATTTCTTCTATAGATCATTCTTTTGTAGGGCTATGGATATGGAGGGAAATCAAGCTTATTAAAAAATCAAAAGTAGTCAATAAAAATTGATTTAAAAATAAACATTAACTAAGCACCTACTATGAGCCAAACACTGTGCTAAGGGCTGAGGATAGAAGGAAATGTAACTGTATCCCACAATCCCCACCTAAACAAAACAGTGCCTCTTCTAAAAGAGCATACATTATAAAGGGAGACTATATAAATATGTAATTGAATATTACATATATGTATATATAATATGTAATTAGGAATTTTATATTTATATATAATATAGAACATGCATTTATGTTTATATATAATGTTTATAATATATAATAAATTCATATGAGTTTGGTTTGAGAGAAAAAGGAGAAATAAAGAGAGGCAGAGAGGAAGAGGGGGTAAGGAGAGAGAGAGAGACAGAGACAGAGACAGAGACAGAGACAGAGAATGAAACTGAAAAGAAAGATATTAAGAGTGTCAGGGTAGAGCTGGCAGGATACATGGAATGGTAATGCCTATAGAACTTTTTCAAATTTGGATTAGAATAGGTGGTTCCTGACATTTCTCCCAGCTCTTAAATTCTATGATTCTATGAATATGTAATTAAGTAGATGTCATCTCCCTATAAGAACTTTCATACACATAAAAGTTATACTGAATGAGTGGGATTGTCAGTTGGCATCTTGCATTGTTGGAAAGATTATTGACATTAGTGGGTTTATGAAGTTTTTGGAAAAGTGGAATATGTAAACTTTCTAATAATGGAATAGGTAGCTTTAATAGAATGTAAGCTCCTTGAGGGCAGGAATTTTTACTTTGTATCCTCAATACCTGTCAGTGCATGGCTCATATGAGATATTTGATAAATACAAGATCTTCTAAAAGTCTTATTATAATTTTATGCTACTAAAAGTAAACAGGGGCAGGGAGATGGCTCTGTGGATAAGAGAGGCTGATCTAAAGATGGGAGGTGTTGGGCTCAAATATAGCCTCAGGCACATCCTAGCTGTAGACCCTGGGCAAGTCACTTAACCCCCATTTCTTTGCCTTACCACTCTTTTGCCTTGGAACCAATACTTAGTTTTGATTCTAAGATGGAAGATAAACATTTTTTAAAGGTAATAGAGCTTTTTGAAAAATCTATTTAAGCTATTAAAGCTGTAATCACTTAGATTTGGGGGACACGTTATACATTTGAGTGTGATTAGTTGAAGGATCATAAATTCTTACCAGTAGAACAATCCCCAGAAAAAGCTTCCAGAGCACTTAAAATCTTACAGATCATTTAGTTGATTTGCCTAGTTGCTATAAGAATCTCTTCTAAGACTGTCTTGCTTTAGCACAGTCCAATTCACATTAAGCCCCTTATTGATAGAATATTCTGTGTCAGAAATAAAAACCTAAATGGAGATTTACACCTTGGTTTGAAATTCATTTAAATATTCAGAAAGAGCTAAGTGGTACAGTACATAGAGTTCTGGGAATGTAATTAGGAAAACCTGAGTTCATATCTTATGTCAAATAAATGGTTAGTCCTTTGCTAAATCACTTAATCTGTTTGCCTCAGTTTCTTCCACCATAAAATGGGGATGCTAATAGTAACACCAACATCCCAGGCTAGTTGTGAGAATCAAGTTAGTTATTATTTGTAAAATGCTTACCACAGAGACTATAGATTCTTTACAAATGCTAGCTATTGCTATAGGAATATTAAATAGAAACTTTCTATCTTTTCCAGTCTTTATTAAACTTTTAGAAAAAAAAGAACTTCTGTAAAATGGGAGAAAAAGCAAAAAGAAAGAAAGAAAGAGGGACTTCCGGTCAAGATGGTGGCTTAGAGGCAGTGAAAGTTCAGACCTCTGAAAACCCTTCCTTACCAGTCACAAACTGAATGCTCCCAGGACACCAAAATTCAAACTGAACAACAGGACAGACCTGGGGAACCCTCCTCCTGGACCTGGATCAAAAGGTACGGCCCCCCACCAAAAGCCAAAACCCTAGATCACTTGGATCTAAGGGGTAGGCAGATGGAAGGTCCCAGGACCCATCCCCCCCAACCCAGAGTGCTGAGCCCACAGCAGCAGCGGGAACCTCAGGGCTGGCAAAAGGGCCTCAGGGCTGGCTATTCTGAAGGACTCACCTTGAAAGCAACCTGAGCCAGTTTCTGGGGCTCCCAACACAGATGGCAGGGAAACATAGAGAGAAGGGGGAAGCCTGTAGCCCCTTGGCTGGGTCCTTCCATTTGAGTCTCAAGGGAGTTTCCAGCTTTAGGGCACCAGCTGAACCCAATCCCATCAGGAGCCCTCAGAACTTCTGAAAAGACAGAAACCTCAGGACCGGCAAAGGGGTTACTCAGAAGGGCTTACCTTGAAAGCAACCTGGGCCAGTCTCTGGGTATTCAACACAGATTGTGGAGGAGGAGGTTTTTTGCTTCAGGGCTCATTTGGCCCAAACCAGCTGAACATAATCCCATCAGGAGCCCTCAGAGCCCAGGGAGGACACTCAGAGGGAACAATGACAAACTGTATAGGATGAAAGGACAAGACATAAATAGGTATATAGATATATGCATGCATAAATACATATACATGTGTATGTGTATATATATACATGACGAGCTAAAAAAAGAGGTTATGACTAAAAGAAATGGGAAAAGAAACAAATGGGGGTAAATTTATATGTCACAAAGAAGCTCATGGTGGGAGGGGCGAGAACATCGATACACTGAAAGGGTAAAGAGGTTGGAGATAGGAAATACTCAACTCTTACGTACTTTGAAACTGACCCAAAGAGGGAAGAACAATCCAATCCATTGGGGAAGAGAATAGATTTGCACCCTATAGGGGAGTAGAAGGGTAAAAAACGGACTGGTAGGGAGGGAAGCAGAACAAGGGAGGGAAAGGGTGGGTGGGGGGAATTTTAAAAAGACTACAGGGGAAAATAAGGGAGGGAACAAAAAGGGAGGGGGTAGTAAGGGAAGTGAAATGGGGGGGGGACTAGGGGGACTGACTATAAACAAACATTGGTGTAGAAGGAAAGTAGAAATCAAAATGCTGGGTAATACACAACTAGTAATCATAACTCTGAATGTGAATGGAATGAACTCACACATAAAAAGCAAGCGAATAGCAGAGTGGATTAGAATCCCAAACCCTACCATATGCTGTCTGCAAGAAACACACATGAGGAAGGTAGATACGCATAGGGTGAAAGTAAGAGGATGGAGCTAAATCTATTGGGCATCAAATGATAAAAAGAAGACAGTAGTAGCAATCATGATATCGGACAAAGCCAAAGTAAAAATAAATCTAGTTAAAAGAGATAGGGAAGGTAATTACATCCTGATAAAAGGCAGTATAGACAATGAGGAAATATCTGTACTCAATATGTATGCACCAAATGGCAGAGCATCCAAATTTTTAAAGCAGAAACTAGAGGAGCTCAAGGATGAAATAGATAGAAAAACTATACTAGTGGGGGATCTGAACCTTCCCCTATCCGAACTAGATAAATCAAATCAAAAAATAAATAAGAAAGAGGTGAGAGATGCAAATGAAATCTTAGAAAAATTAGAGTTAGTAGACATATGGAGAAAAATAAATAGGGACAAAAAGGAATACACCTTCTTTTCAGCAGCACATAGTACATTCACAAAAATTGACCATGTACTAGGGCACAAAATCATTGCCAACAAGTACAAAAGGGCAGAAATAATAAATGCAACCTTCTCAGACCACAATGCAATAAAAATAATAATTAGTAAGAGAGATAAATAAAAAGTAAGAGAGATAAATAAAAAATTAATTGGAAATTAAACAATATGATTCTCCAAAACCAGCTAGTTAAAGAACAAGTTGTAGAAACAATAACTTCATTGAAGAAAATGACAATGGTGAGACATCCTTTCAAAACCTATGGGATGCAGCCAGAGCAGTACTCAGGGGGAAATTTATAACCTTGAGTTCATATATAAACAAATTAAGAAGGGCAGAGGTCAATGAATTGGGCATGCAAATTAAAAAAAAAAACTAGAGAGTGAACAAATTAAAAATTCTCAGATGAAGACTAAATTAGAGATCCTAAAAAAATCAAAGGAGAAATCAATAAAATTGAAAGTCAAAGAACTATTGATTTAATTAATAAGACTAGAAGCTGGTACTTTGAAAAAACAAATACAATTGACAAAGTACTAGTCAGTCTAATTAAAAAAAGGAAAGAAAAAAACCAAATTGACAGTATCCAAGATGAAAAGGGAGACCTCATGAAGAGGAAATCAAGGCAATCATTAAAAACGACTATGCCCAATTATATGGCAAAAATATGGCAATCTAAGTGATATGGACAAACACTTACAAAAATATAAATGGCTTAGATTAACAGAAGAAGAAATAGATTTCTCAAATAATCCCATATCAGAAACAGAAATCCAACAGGCTATCAAAGAACTCCCTAAGAAAAAATCCCCAGGTCCTGATGGATTCACAAATGAATTCTATCAAACATTCAAAGAACAGCTAACCCCAATACTATACAAACTATTTGACAGAATAAGCCAAGAAGGGGTTCTACCAAATTCTTTTTACAACACAAGCATGGTACTGATCCCAAAGCCAGGCAGGTTAAAAACAGAGAAAGAAAACTATAGACCAATCTCCCTAATGAATATAGATGCAAAAATCTTAAATAGGATACTAGCAAAAAGACTCCAGCAAGTCATCACAAGGGTTATCCACTACGAACAGGTAGGATTCATACCAGGAATGCAAGGATGGTTCAATATTAGGAAAACCATCCACATAATTGACCATATAAACAAGCAAACCAACAAAAATCACATGATTATCTCAATAGATGCAGAAAAAGCCTTTGACAAAATACAAAACCCATTCCTATTGAAAACACTACAAAGTATAGGAATAGCAGGGCCCTTCCTAAAAATAATAAACAGTATATATCTAAAACCATCAGCTAATATCATCTGCAATGGGGAAAAACTCTAAAGCCTTCCCAATAAGATCAGGATTCAAACAAGGATGCCTATTATCACCTTTATTATTTAATATTGTACTAGAAACACTAGCAGTAGCAATTCAAGAAGAAAAAGAAATTGAAGGTATTAAAATTGGCAATGAGGAGACCAAGCTGTCACTCTTTGCGGATGATATGATGATTTACTTAAAGAATCCTAGGGAATCAACCAAAAAGCTAATTGAAATAATCAACAACTTTAGCAAAGTTGAAGGATACAAAATAAACCCACATAAGTCATCAGCATTTCTATATATCTCCAACCAAGTTCAGCAGCAAGAATTAGAAAGAGAAATTCCATTTAAAGTCACCCGAGACAATATAAAATACTTAGGAATCTATCTGCCGAGACAAACACAGGGACTATATGAACACAACTACAAAACACTCTCCACACAATTAAAACTAGATCTAAACAATTGGAAAAACATTGATTGCTCATGGGTGGGATGAGCTAACATAATAAAAATGACCATCCTACCGAAACTTATCTATCTATTTAGTGCCATACCCATTGAACTACCAAAAAAACTATTTTACTGAATTAGAGAAAACCATAACAAAGTTCATTTGGAAGAATAAAGGATCAAGTGTTCCAGGGAAATAATGAAAAAAAATACAAAGGAAGGTGGCCTTGCAGTCCCAGATCTCAAAATATATTACAAAGTAGTGGTCATCAAAACAATTTGGTACTGGCTAAGAGACAGAAAGGAGGATCAGTGGAATAGACTTGGGGTAAATGACCTCAGCAAGACAGTCTATGACAAACCCAAAGACCCCAGCTTTTGGGACAAAAATCCAGTATTTGATAAAAACTGCTGGGAAAATTGGAAGACAGTGTGGGAGAGATTAGGTTTGGATCAACACCTCACACCCTACACCAAGATAAACTCAGAATGGGTGAATGACTTGAATATAAAGAAGGAAACTATAAGTAAATTAGGTGAACACAGAATAGTATACATGTCAGACCTTTGGGAAGGGACAGATTTTAAAACCAAGCAAGACTTAGAAAGAATCACAAAATGCAAAATAAATAATTTTGACTACATCAAATTAAAAAGGTTTTGTACAAACAAAACCAATGTAACTAAAATTAGAAGGAAAGCAACAAATTGGGAAACAATATTCATAACAAAAACCTCTGACAAAGTTCTAATTACTCAAATCTATAAAGAGCTAAACCAGTTGTACAAAAAATCAAGCCATTCTCCAGTTGAAAAATGGGCAAGGGACATGAATAGGCAATTTTCAGTTAAAGAAATCAAGACTATTAATAAGCACATGAAAAAGTGTTCTAAATCTCTTATAATCAGAGAGATGCATATCAAAACAACTCTGAGGTATCACCTCACACCTAGCAGATTGACCAACATGACAGCAAAGGAAAGTAGTGAATGCTGGAGGGGATGTGGCAAAGTAGGGACACTAATTCATTGCTGGTGGAGTTGTGAATTGATCCAACCATTCTGGAGGGTAATTGGGAACTATGCCCAAAGGACGATAAAAGACTATCTGCCCTTTGATCCAGCCATAGCACTGCTGGGTTTGTACCCCATAGAGATAATAAGGAAAAAGACTTGTACAAGAATATTCATAGCTGCAATCTTTGTGGTGGCCAAAAATTGGAAAATGAGGGGATGGCCTTCAATTTGGGAATGGCTGAACAAATTGTGGTATATGTTGGTGATGGAATACTATTATGCCAAAAGGAATAAATAATAAGGTGGAGGAATTCCATGGAGATTGGAACAACCTCCAGGAAGTGATGCAGAGCGAAAGGAGAGGAACCAGGAAAACATTGTACACAGAGACTGACACATTGTGGTACAAGAGAACGTAATGGACTTCTCTAGTAATGGCTTTACAATGTCCCTGAAAAATCTGCTAAACCTTGTGAGGGTAGCCACCCCTGGTGAACCAGGGCTTTGCTCACCCAGCATGTGAAGACTGTTTCGGGGGAACAGGGGGAAGAGACCAACAAGAAGGTTCAACAACTGAGATGGTGATACAGCAAGGCACTGTGGAGTGCTCAGGGCATGTTGGAACACAAAAGACAATACAGCCATTCAATGCAGCTGAGGAAGTCTCCAGGTGTAGCGACTTTTCGTGCCACTGGACCCAGGCTTCCAATGCTGAGAGTGGGACTGTCTCTGTGAACCGACTTTTCCGTTTAAATCTTCATGCACAAGTGTCTTTGTGCACAAAAATGCACAAAGACAATCGTCATCCTCGGTACCGAGAGACTACTACTAGACTAGACTAGAACAATCTGCAGTGATCTATGAGAAAAAACAAACAAACAAAACTATCCTGAAGCAGAGGACAAACTGAGGGAGTAAAAACACCGAGGAATAGCAACTGCTTGATTACAGAGGTTTAGGGGACATGATCGAGGAGAGACTCTAAATGGACACTCTAATGCAAATACCAACAACAAGGAAATGGCTTCAGAGCAAGGACACATATGATACCCAGACGAATCATGCCTCGGCTAGGGAAGGGGGGGTGAGGAAAAGAAAATGATCTGTTTCCAATGAATAATGTATGAAAACGACCAAATAAAACAATGTTTTAAAAACTAAAAAAAGAAAGAAAGAGAAGGAAGGAAGGAAGGGAGGGAAGGAGAGAGGGAGGGAAGGAGAGAGGGAGGGAGGGAGGGAAGGAAGGAAGGAGGGAAGGAAAGAATGAAGGAATGAAGGAAGGAAGGAAGGGAGGGAAAAAAAAGACAATTTTCCGAAGTATGAAATAGTTTGGACTCTGAAAAATTTGTCAACTTGTTTTTGTATGTGAAGCTCCTTATATCTACCCAACTCATCTTTCTAGTTGATTGAATCTTCTTGTTAAGATTTGCATGGTGAAGCATATATCACAAATACAAAACCTGAGACGTATTAGAAGTAAAGAATTCAGCAGGAGTGCTGGGGTCCTTGAGGAATACTCAATCCAACTGTTTACCATGGTAATCTCTACAAGGATAAACATACAGATTTGGGCTTGCTTATTTTTGAAAAATTGTGATTTTGAAGATGTTTTTCCTCTAAGATAAAAAATCATGGGGTATGCCCCCCCAATCTAAAAGAGGGGAGAGAAGCCTACAGAGGCATAGCAAATACTCTTTGAAGTCATTAAATAGGATGGCCAAAGGCTTCTTTGTCCAACGGTTCCCTAGATTTTGCCTGGAGTCAATGTATCTGTGAATACTGGTAACATTTCTAGCTTGGGCTGAGTGTGAGTCACTGTGTTTTTGTGGATGTACTCGTTGTTCCCACATTTGGAAATTTGGCCTTCGGTGGCTCATTTTTGTATGATTGGTATGTAATGATGCTCATCAGTGGTTTATTGCTCTGTAATCAAAACTACTCAAGATTTCAATGCTGCAATAATATTAACTTCCACCATTTGCTATTTTAATGAAGTGAATGTTGACATAAACATTTGCATACTTATTTGTCAATACAAACAGATTTGATGTCAAGTAATAAGGTCATTAAAAGTAATCACGTATTTGCATTTTTAATCCCCATTTTCTCTATCCTTGCTCTAGTTCCTTCCCTCTGCACCAATGCACTAAATAAATTAGGTAGTTAGCATCGACATAAGAGTACAGGACCACTACAGGCTTTCCTATTACGGAATCTGTCACTGCCACTCAGGAATCTGCTGGCATGGAACGCCTTCACAGCAGAAGGTCACTTGCTCCAGCCAAGTTCTTTCCACTCCTTAGAAGTTACCATGCTGTACTCTGATTTGTTAGCGTAAAGTATGGGTTAGGTTGGTTTAATTCATTCTGTAAATCTCCGATGAGACATAAGACAAACAGTAAGGGCTACTAAGGAATTATATCTAATTATGCCTGATTCTAAATCCATATATTATGTATATATAAAGACATATATAGATAGATATAGATATATTTGTATGTCATCAAATGTGATCAATAATTGGTTGGACTGTCTGTTGAGCTGCTCCATCAGTGGTGGAAAGAATTTGGAACCTGATATCAGGAAGACCTCAAATCTCATTTCTGACACTTATTAGCTGGGTGACCCAAGGCAAATCACTTGGACTCTGAACTTCAGTTTTTTCATTTGCAAAATGGAGATGATTATACCAGTAGTCCCTAAATCTTTGGGTTATTGTGAAGCTCAATGGAGATAGTACATATGAAGTACCTTGCAAGCCCTGAAGCATTAAGTAAAAGCCATCTGTTTTTACCACATATATTTTGGACTGACAACAAGGTGTTGTGGAAAGAATGCCAGTCTCAGAGACAGGAAGAGCTGGATTTAAATGCTGTCTCTGTCGCATACTGCCTGTGAGACCATGGAAAAGTCACTTCATCTCACAATGCCCTGGGCAAATCTCTAACTCTTCAAGTTATACTCCCTTTCATTAATACACATATGCAGACACACACATACACACACACACACACACACACACACACACACACACACACACACACACACACTGCTAGTCTTCAAGCTAGGTGCTGTGATCTAATTTAAAATCCAGCCCTGGATCAGTGATGGTGAACCTTTTTGAGACTAAATACCACAATCATCCCCCCCCCTGCCCCTTTGCCAGAAACCAAAGGCAGTGACCCTCCCCTTCACTACTTTTCCTCCCACACCCCTACCCCCTAGACATGGGAGGAAGGAAGCACCACAATTGAGTTGCTGGGTGTAGGGGCAGGTAATAAGAGAAATGTCCTCAGCGCAGGTGAAGAGGGGGAGGGGAATAGCTTGAGTGCTCCCCTCCAGCTCTGCCACCTGTGAGCCACCCACCTTACCCCTTATATATTCCCATTGGGCTGCTGGGTAGAGGGGTGGGTGATGTGAAAAAATGTCATCAGGCATGGTAGAGAGGAGGAAGGGAGCTGTTCTGCCTGAGTCCCTCTGCCTTCCTAGTGATAAACACTGGGGGGGGGGGTGGCTCTCATGCTCACAGAGAGTGCTTTGCATGCCATCTTTGGCACCCATGCTATAGGTTCACCATCACTGCCCTAGATGCCTACTAGTTGTGTGGCCTAGGGCAAGTCACTTAACCTCTGTTTACCTGAGTTTCCTTATCCATAAAATGGGAATAGTAATAGCACTTATCTCCCAGACTTATTGTGAGGACATAAGATTTGTTAAGAATATTGGGATGGGATGGAATGAAGATGGGATAATAATTGTTTAGAGCTTAGCACAGTGCCTAACACACAGTAACTATTATATAAGTGTGAGTTATTATTTGTAAAATGAGGAAATTAATAATACCTCTTCCAGAGTTGTTGTGAGGATCAAATGAGATAATAATTAAGTGATTAGCACAGTGCCTGGCTCACAGTAAGTGCTATAACAATGATAATGATATAATTGTGCTATTCCATGATTTCCAATCAAATAGTATACCCAGATAATATCGCTATTTAAAAATATGAATTTTGTGGAGTTTTTAGGTAAAAAATTTGGAATAACTGATAACAGTGCACAGTTTCTCAAATGTAATCCAATCCACCTATTCTCTTCCATTCTGGACTTAGTTCTGTGACCTACATAAGGCTGCTTCATCTTTTGTTTTTTGGAACATTGATTTCTCAATCAGCAAGATCTTTGCTCAAGTCTTGTTTCTGACATATATTGGCTATGTGACCCTGGGGAAGCTAGATTGATCTAGATTACTTCCTAAGATATTAAGTTGTAACTGCCTTCACCACTGCTTCCCTCTTTACCTCCAGTGAGGTGGCTCAGTGGATAGGGCATTAGGCCTGGAATCTGGAAGACTTGAGTTCAAATGTGGTCTTAGATGCCAACTCTATGACCTTGGGTAAGTCACTTAATCTCAGCCTCAGTTTGATTATCTATAAAATTTATTGCTTAGATATTGACAGTCTTGTCCAAATCTTTGTGACCCCATTTGGGGTTTTCTTGATGAAGATACTATAATTGTTTGCCATTTTTTTCTCCAGCTCACTTTATAGGTGAGGAAACTGAGTCAAATAGGGTGAAATGACACAGTGAGTGAGTGTCTGAGACCAGATTTGAACTTAGGGAGATGAGTCTTCTTGACTCTAGACCTGACATTTGTAAGGGTTAAAATTATGGTTGAGACTGAATGTAATAATTATATTTGGTTGCCAAGGATTTTATTTATATAATCAGACCATTCTTTAGAAGATCTGATTTAGCTATTTTCTCAAACTCAGCTGGAAATTTTATGGTGATTTAATTACAACAGGAGGAAGAAAATATTAGAGGGAGAGAAGGAAAGGAGCTTAACTCAAAACCACTCTGGCTCAGGCTGAGCCAAAGCAGGAGTTTAAGGCCCTGGAGAGCCAAGGCAGAGAAGGGAGTCAGTACTTGTCACTCATGTGACTGATCTGAAGGAAAGCTATCTGTGGGGTTCCTCCAAGCTTGAGCTCCAGGATTGAACTGGCATCTAGCCCTCTCCACAGGAAGTCATGAGAACTCTGGAGGCTGTTCTCTACCTTACCTCCTGCGTCTCACATGTGCCAATGGTGGCTCAAGCTTGACTTAGGACAGCCCAGATATCTGTCCTTTTTTTGCACATGTCTGTGTTGAAGACCATTTTCTCAGATAATTAAATCTTGAGTTTGATGCAGACCTTCCTAATCTTGTTAAACTAAGAAGGGTGAAGAATGTAGAGTTTCCAAGAACTGATTCTGTTATTCCAAGTATCTCTATTGTTATTGATCAGAAAATAGCTAAATCAGATCTTCTAAAGAATGGTCTAATTAGGGTGGAATAGTTTTAAAATTCATACACTCTATTCATGACACCACCTAGCAGCCCTCATCTATAAAACATGGATGATAAGAGTAGCATCTATTTCCCAGGGTTGTTGTAAGGATGAAATGAGATATTTTTAATATGCTAAGCATGTTGCCTGGTACATAATGGATATAATATTAATACTAATGATGATAATAATTATTTTACCTAAGTGTACATATAGCTATATTTCATATACATGCCTATACACACATATTTTACATGTATATTTGTACATATACACTTTGGGACAGACACTGCAGATAGACAATAAATTGAACCCAGACAGAAGAAGAGAGGGTATTGAATTTATGAAATTGCAACCTGTTGTCAATGTTCTCAAGTTATTACCTAAACCTCACACAATCTCTATTAAAAAAATGCCTGTATTCTTCTGGTTTTGTTGTAAGGCTGCCTACCTTGGAACTTGCCAGTCTTTAAAGGATTAGAACTGTGGGTAACCAGTGGATGATGGAGAGAACTCAAAAGGCTAGAGTATCTTCCTATAATGATATATACAGAAAATGTATCATCGAGGAGATATATAATTAGAAAAGGAAGTTGTCCCATAATGCAACAAGAGGGAAAGATAACACATAAATAGCCAAGTGCTATACTACTTCATAGATAATGATATTAAATTTGGAGGTTCTGCATCTGAATTTCTGTCTTTGGAACCTTGGAGAGATCACTTAATCTCTCTGAGGCTCCTTTATGGGAAGAGGGGGTAAGATAAGATGGCTTCCCAGCTCTGGATCTATCATTCTGTGGAGGTATTTCTGTATGTATTTGTGGATACAGGCATGCATGTCACTTTTAGACATCCTGTTGTCACAACTACTACTCAAATAGAAACAATCCCTATGAGTTTCATATTAATTTAGAAAACCACAAATTAACATTATTTGTGTTGCATTGTGTTTTTATTTATTTTGTTAAATGATACCCAATTATATTTTAAACCGGTTTGGGTACCATATCTGGCTTTCCAGGTATTTGACTCTTTTGCTGTAGTAGAGAGTTATTCCATAATCCCCAATTTCTCCTTTCTCTCGTTTATTTTCCCAGTACACATCCATATGTGCATGCTTAGGGAGAAGCAGGAATTGGATCTGTTTTCTTACTTAATAAAGTCATAGGATATTATAACTGAAACTTTACAGATGTTAGAATCATTGGGTTAAAGATTTAAATTGGAAGAGATCTCAAAAGTCCTCTAGTCCTATTCCCTCATTTTACAGGAACCATCAGATCTAGAGCTGGAAGAAAACTTGTGGATCATCCACCCTAAAATCTTTTTTACAGACAAAGTAACTGGATTTCAGAGAAGATAAGTAACTTGACTATAATCAAAGAAAGAATAAGTTAACAAGCTGCAATTTGACCTTAAGTACTCTGATTCCCATTCCAGTACTCTTTTCACTTTTATATGCTGAATATCTGATTTTACAGATGAATAAACTGAGGCCAAAAGAGGTGAAATATTTTTCTCAAATACACACAGCTTGCTGGATGGTTTTATCAAAAAGTTTTTAGGTGGGTTCCATACCACTTTTGATACTAAAAAGCACTGATGGCATTTGGTATATAAAAGGCTCAGTGGGGGGGTGGCTTTTCTGGGATACCTATAATTATAATTTTCAATTGACTGGTACAATGCAGTTCCCAATTCATTTTATTGTAATTCTGAGAGGCTGGCAGGACAAGAATTATTGTCTACATTTTATAGATAGGGAAACTCAGGCTGTACAGGAAGGGAATGACTTGCTAGTTTTGTACTTAGGGTTTCCATATTCTAGTTTTGCATTCCTTCTCCCGTATCATACTGCCAATAATACAGAAACTATAGAGTTCTCTTCTTGATAATTTTGCTATGCCCACAACTTCATTGTTAGCTTTTATTCTATCCTTTAACTTAACCCTCACATCTACCAAATCACCAGATCTCAGTCAATTCATACAATCATGATCTGGAAGGGAATTTAGAGGTCATACAAATCCAAAATTATTATTTTTAGAAATAAGGAAAATGATACCCAGAGATGATAAAAGACATAAGCGACTACCCTAAGATAAGCTATTGAGTCTTTCACTCTACTACAGTATCACCATCTTCTCCCTTCCTCTCTCCTCTCCTCTGCTCTCTCTTTTCTAGAAAAATCAAACAATCCCTCCACTCAAGAATTTTGTTTACTAGAGGAATTATGGCACAATAAATACCCAGAGTGCTAGACCTTGAATCAGGAAGCTCTGACTTGAAATTTGGCCTCAGACATTTAATATGTGATGTAAAGATTAAAATTTAGGGGAGATGGGGAGACTGAGGCAGGTAGAAATTAGTTTCTCTCTGCAAGGAATATATATTTTTTAGAGGTTTATTAAAGGTTAAAGATTAAGAATATACAAGTAAGAAACATGTGCTTAGGCCAGAGGCCTAGACAAAATAACCTCACATCATGGAAGAGCCGCCTCTGCTCCAAAAACGGAAGTCCAAAAAAGGGCCGAGCCCTTCAAAAGCCTTTGCTTAAATATCTTCTCGATCTCGGCCCAGGTGAGATTACAAGGCATTCTGGGGAAGTGGAGCAAAGGCTCATGGGGATTGTAGTCCTGTATTCGAGTCTATTTTTTACATCCCCCCGTGTGATCATTTGTGGAAAAATTAATTTTTCCCCAAAAGGATCATAAAAACATAATAAACTTAAAAGATTACAATAGTGTGAGGATAAGAGAAAAAAGAATAAAACCAATAATTTCTGAACACATTGACAAAAAGCCGTTAGGGGGCAGTCCCCTTTGGCATAAAAGTATACATACAAATAAATGTTCAATCAACCACACCCAAAGTTCAATTTTGTGCAACTTGTGGTCTGGAGGCTTCTTCATGGTGGCTTCTCCAACAGTTCAGTTCTGGATTCAGAGAGGTAGCATCTTCTTTACCTAAAATTCTTCTCAAAAGGAATTTAAACTTGCAATTTAAATAATGATTTTTTTTTTTACATTCCCCCGTGTTGTGGGTGATTGAAAGATTCAGAATCAGTTAGGGATGCATGGCTGAGGTATGAGGTATATGAATCAATTGGCAAGAGATATTAAAAAGACACCAGAAAATACAAGGCTTTCTCACAAAAAATGAGATCCATTTCCTCTTTGTATCTGGCCATGATCACTGTGAGTAGAAGGCAAATGAATTGAACAAGGTTAACAATTTTTCATTTTTAAAAATACAGTAGTACAAATATGTAGATATCAAAATCCCCAAAATTCTCAATAGCCCAATTAATTACAATAGCAAACAAACACACTTTCATATTTCACATAAGTTGCTGTATGACATTTTTAAAACCTATGAATTGATGGACATTTGTCACAATTTTTACAAACAGAGCAATCCTTCAACCTTGGTATTTAAACATATTTTAAAACAAAGTAAAACTCATCTTGGGTTAAGAACATAATCAAGAAATCTATATATCATTCTGGTAGAAGTAAAATAGTGAGCTAAAGAGCATAAATAAAGGGGTGCTCCTTTTGGAGGCTTTTTAAGGGTACAAATGCCCTGAAATTAACTGCCCAACTTCCATTCACATGTGGGAAGGTTGGGGTTTATAAAATACATTTCACTTCAGCTAATGGGCCTTACCTCGTGGTAGGGGCAGGCAAAAATAACCAGATTGTTAAAAAAAATTCCAAAAATCATATTTAAAAAACCCTTAAAATCAAATCATTTGAGGCATTTAGCACATTAAAATTCCAAAGGTTGTTAATACAATTATCACCAGTTCTGAAGTCCATCTATCCTCAGCAAAATAGAAAAAAGCTGTTTTTTCATATATGGGCTTATTCACAACAATATTTGTTCAACAGTTATAGGGGAAAAACAACAGAATTTTAAAACTCAGTACATTCAAAATAAATTCAATCAACCTTCAGTTCACAGAATAATATTCAATCCAGTAATATATGAACTTAAAATCACAAAGTTAAACCTTAAACAAAACAATGCAATAGAATACAGAGATGTTTATAAACCATTGGAGTTTGAAATGCCTTAGAATATAGCCTTTAGTCTCTTCAAAGTTCCTTGGGGGTTTTTTTTGTTTGTTTGTTTGTTTTTAATTATCCATTTAAATGTCTATTGTCTGAAGGTAGAGTAGTAAGGGCTAGGCTATGGGGTTCAAGGGATCCGTCCAGGGCCCCATAGCTGGGAAGCATTGGAGGCCAGATTTTAACTAGAGACCTCCCATCTCTGGGCCTGGCTTCCAGTTCGCTGGGCCACCCATTTTCCTCCCCAAAGTTAAAGTTGAATCTTTGGGCTGAGTCTGCTCCCAGACAGGCAGGTAAAATCAATGAAATTGCCAGAAGAGTCAAAAATCCTTTTAAACAGCCCATTGCTTTTTAGGTTTCTGTTTGAAAAGTCTGTTTCTTCTCTCTAGTCTTTTCTCTCTTTCCCCTCTCTGATCCCGCAGTGGCCAATACCCCCAGCCACGTGGAGGCTTAGCCTAAGGGAAAATCTCCTTTCCCTCTGGTCTCTCCCCTCCGCCCACGTGGCCAATACTGTTACCAGCTGGTCGCAATGAGTCCTGAGCGATCTGCTCCAAGGATCTGGGCGATGAGCCGGCTGGGTCGGGCTCCTGGGTCTGGGGCACAGAAATAGGCAGGCAGCGGGCCGGTGAGAGGCCAGGAGCAGGAGCGGCTGCGGGGGTGGGCAAGGCCGGGACCAGGTACCAGGTGAGGATGATTAGGGCTGCAGGCTGCAGGCAGGAAGCGGCGGGGCCGCTTTCTAGGTACTAGCTATTAAAATTGAATTTAAGATCAGAAAAGAAATCAGAAGACTGAAAGTTCTTAGTCCCATCTGGGTCGCCATAACTGTAAAGATTAAAATTTAGGGGAGATGGGGAGACTGAGGCAGGTAGAAATTAGTTTCTCTCTGCAAGGAATATATATTTTTTAGAGGTTTATTAAAGGTTAAAGATTAAGAATATACAAGTAAGAAACATGTGCCTAGGCCAGAGGCCTAGACAAAATAACCTCACATCATGGAAGAGCCGCCTCTGCTCCAAAAACGGAAGTCCAAAAAAGGGCCGAGCCCTTCAAAAGCCTTTGCTTAAATATCTTCTCGATCTCGGCCCAGGTGAGATTACAAGGCATTCTGGGGAAGTGGAGCAAAGGCTCATGGGGATTGTAGTCCTGTATTCGAGTCTATTTTTTACAGTGACCTTTGGCAAGTCACTTAACTTCTATCTACCTCATATGTAAAGTTTCCTCATATGTAAAGAAAACAATTCCGCCTACCCTCCAACTATGTTGTGATTATAAAATGAGAAATATTTGTAAAGAATTTGTAAACCCTAAATCAAATATAAATGCTAGTGATTATTATTTGCAACCAAGTGCTACGGTGGATGGGGTGCAAGGCCAGGAGTGAGGAAGACTCATCCTGCTGAGCTCAAATCTGGCTTCAGACACTTACCAACTGATTGACTCTGGGGAAGTCACTTTATCCTCTTTGCCTTAGTTTCCTTATCTGTAGAATAAGTCAGAGAAGGAGATGACAAACCACTCCATTATTTCTGCAATGAAACTCTAAATGGGGCCATGATGAGTCATACATGACTGAAATGATTCAACAACACCAACATCAATGTCATATATATGCACATATAGGGCAGTATGTTATTAATATGGCACAATATTGATCTAGTGTCAACATAGTTTAATATATTATACATTATTTGCATATTATTAAGGGCAGCATATATATTATATGTGTAGCCATTATAAATTCTGAACTTGTTCTCCAAATCTATATAAGCACCAGCAGGTCAAGTATTCAGAGTTAACTACATTGTGCCCTTTTAGGTTCTATGAGTAATACCAAAAGATTGGGATGATTTTTTAATGCAATCAGGGTGAGAACCCATTCCAGTATGTTCTCCCTAATATCAATACATGTTTAGCCACTATACTTCATTGGAATATTCTTAAGGTCAGGAACCAGGATAGTTATCTTTCGCTTGAGGATCTAAAACAATGTCTTATGAATATTTATTTCCATAGCTCAAAGATTCAGGCCTTTCTCTAAATCAATGTTGTCTCCATTGATAGAAATAATGTCTTCCTAGCAAACAATCACTAAGGATTGCCATGGTAATAAATTATATTATTGTCGGGTGAAATGAGTAATGAATGACCTCTCTGAATTTACCTGTGTTGGTACATAGATTAATATGTTGAGAACCTGAAATTTAATTCCTGAAGTATTGCCATCACATGCTAGAAATAATAGAAAGTTGCCTGAGGTTTAGAGAAGCTTTTATGCTTGCCCTTGACCACATAACTAGAGTTAGAGGCAGAATTTGAACCCAGTTCTTCCAGTACTCTGCAGAATGAAATGCTGACTCTCAGGGTTCATGTATAGTCAATGCTCAAAACCATTTATGAATTGTAGGACTTCTTGTTACATGATAGGAAACCAATCCACACATTAGCTAAATCTGACAATATATTTAATGTTCTAAACCCATAGTTCCTCACCTATGCAAAATAAGGAAGAAGATATATCTTTTAATTCGGGCTAGTTTAGCTATAAAGACAACACGGCCACCCAATGCAGCTGAGGAAGTCTCCAGGTGTAACGACTTTTCATGCCACTGGACCCAGGCCGAGAGAGTGGGACTGTCCCTGTGCATCAACTTTTCCACTTAAATTTCCATCACGCACAAGTGTCTTTGTACACACTCATCTATCCATAGATGAAAACGCACAAAGACAATCGTCATCCTCGGTTACCGAGAGACTACTACTATACTATAGTTTAGCTATAATTGGTTATAATTATATTATGCACTTTCACATTTTTATTATTGTCCTTTGTAACTTTTCTGTTGTTACCATCATTGTATGTTGTGTTTTTCTGGTCCTCTTTCTCTAACTTTGCACCAGATGATTGACAACAAGTTCTGATTTGGTTACTAAATTATATATTTTTTTAAATAGCTTTTGGTAATTTTGGTTTCATTCCACTATAAACAATTTAGACTGGCTAATTTTTAATCAATTATTGATCTTAAACTTAGAGCTTGGTTTTATTTTTATGAGGTCAATACATTTTTGTCCAAATGCATAAATTTCATTTCCCAATTTTTTCCATTTGTGTTTGTTTTAGCTGATTATTTAATGATGTTTTGATTTTTTGGCTTATTTTATTTACATGCTTAATTCATTGTCTTTTTTAATGTACAATTTAAATTAATTATTTATTTAGTTTGCTGCATTTTAATTTCCAGTTAACTCCCATCCACCCTCCCTCCCTTTCCCCATTAGAGAAGGTATCATTTGAAAACAAAATACATAAATGTATATATTTAAAACTACATCATTTCTATTATTCAGTTCTTTCTCTGGAGGTAGACATGCATAAGTCATTCTTTATGCTCTATTTCTGTTGCTATATATAATCTATTGGTTCTGCTTGTTTTATTATTTATAATTTCACACAGGTCTTTCCATGTTTTTTCCCCAAATTAAACTGTTTGCTATTTCTTGCAGTATAGTAGTATTCCATCACAATCATGTGCCATAACTTGTTTAACCATTCCCCAGTTTTGGGCCATCTCTTCAATTTACAATTCTTTGCCAGTAGGAAGAGAGTTGCTATAAATATTAGAACATATTTCCTTTTCTACTTTCCTTGATTAACTTAGGAAATACACTGAATAATGAAATTGAGGGATCAATAGATATATAAAGTATTTTAACTCTTTGAGCATAATTCTAGAATGCTCTCCAAAATGATTCACAGTTCCACCAACAGTGTATTATTATCCCATTTTCCTACATCCCTTCCAACATTGATCATTTTCTTCTTTTATCATTTTTGCCAATCTGGTAAGTGTAAGATGATATTTCAGAATTGTTTTGATGTGCATTTCTCTACTCAATAATAATCTAGAACATTTTTCATGTAGTTATATAAAGCTTTGATCTCCTCATCCCAAAACTGTCTTTTCATGTCTTTTGACAATTTATCAAGTGCGTAATGGCTCATATTCTTATATGTTAGACAAAGTTCTTTAGATATTTTAGATATGAAATTCCTGAGAAACTCTATAAATTTTCCCCACCTTATTGTTTTCCTTCTAATCTTGACTACATTAATTTTATTTGTACAAAATATTTAATTTAATACATTGAAAATTATTTTATATATCAAATCTCTTTCTAGCCCTTCTTTATTTATAAATTCTTATCATATTCATAAATCTGATAGGTATTATGTTCACTTTTCTTCTAATTGACTTTTGAAATCTTCCTTTATGCCTTGGTAATATAGTCATTTTTATCTTATCTTGACTAATGATGTAAGATATTGGTCTATATTTAATTTCTGCCAGACTGCTTTCCTGTTTTCCCAATAATTATTATTGAATGCTAAAACTGTATTTTTAAAAAAATTGCTTTTGTTTTGCTCTAAATATTTTAATATATCATTATTTTAACTTTAATGAAAGTATGATTACACCTATTTTTCTTCTTTTACCAACTCATTACTTAGGATAAGTTTTTGTTTCCAATACATGCTTCTACATAGATCTTTGTCCTTTGTTAATATTTTTGTTGATGATCATTTTCATCATATTATGATATATGAAGGGTACATTTAACAGTTATGCCTCATTGCAGTGATTATTGAATTGTTCATGACCTAAGAAATGAATAATTATTATTAGGTTGTTTCATTATTATAATAATTAAAATTGGGTGGCCAAAGATAATAGTTAAAAATTTGATTTGACAAAAATAAGAATGGTTAAAAAATGTTTATAAAAGTTAAACTATGAATCAATAGACTGTTAGTAGCTTTATTTACAGCGAAGTAGAAATATTAAAGTGGGAAATGTAAGGAGGTAGAAAATATTGCTTAGCTAAAAATACCCTAAATCCTAATCATAGTGCCTCAAGACTGAGAATGCAGATCTGAATGCGAATCTCACCAGCCCCTGAGAGGAGAGTGTCTCCAGTCAGGTGTTCCAACAATCCAAAACTGACTCTGAAGAGGCTGAGCTGCAAAGGACAGTCTCACACCAAGGAGGCAAGTCTCACCTGAATAAGCATCCCCCTTCAGCCTGAGTCTCCAGTGCAGGAAGCCGAATCTTCACCAGAATCCAAAGACTGGATCAGGAAACCAAAATCTGAAGAGCCAAAAGACTGTGAAAACTCCCAACAAACTTCAGTGCACATGAGGCCAAGACCACCAAGAATGACACCAAGAATGAATGAATCGCCCTCAGGCTCCCGCTGATATACAGTTTTCTCCACCCATCAACTCTCCTGGTCACATCTCAGGAATCAATCCATTTGCCAAGCACTGAATGGGGAGGCTGTGCTGTTGGCCTTTTAGGGCTTGAACTTTCTTTGTCAGTGACTTACTAAGTTAAATAGGATATTTTAAGTTCTTGATTGACTAACTTAAAATAGACAAAGGGAATAAAAATTCCCTTTCACATTATCCTGAAAAAATAGATCTGTTCTTATGACTCTCGTTCAAGAGTTACCAAAAATTCCTCAATTTAGTTTTACTTAAATTCTGTTTAATCTTCATTTTTTTTCTGCTTAATCTTTCTTCATGATTTGTTCTAAGTTCCAAGAGGCACATTAAAAACATGAAATTATGTTTTATTTGTTAGTGATTGTATTTTGTGAAATTTTTCCTGATTGTTAAAGTATTTTTGTTTGAAACTAGATAATGCAACTATCCAATAATTATGCCTTTAACTTCCTCTCTTGATCATTTATTTCTTACTTTAATATATCTACAGTGATTCCGAGGAAATGTCTTCTTATATTTCAGTTAGAGATAATAAAACTGGTTCAAATTTCTTAAATTTATGTTGACCCGCATATTTGAATTTCATCGACTGTGACCAATTCAATTTCTTTTTTCAAACATTTAGCTTAGAGGATATTTGTTCTGTTAAAAGTCAGTTTTAAATGACTGACAGTACTTAGTATTTTGATATACTTTGCAGAATAAGTTAGTTTTGGTGGACCATATAATATTCTTCATTTCTTTATGATAAGTCATGAATCTTTCTGATTAAACTTGTTTATAATATAATCTTTTATTCCTAGTCGTAATGTTTTCTCTTTAAAGATGCTCTGAAGTTTAGCAATCACATTCCAAGGAAAGTAAAATATTGGCTTCCTGTTTGGTGTTCGCTTACATTATATTGAGGTATATTTGCTATTTGGTTCCATATTTATAGTTAATTTTCTTTTATGATTTACTGAAATAGGATTTATAGTTTGTGAATTCATATTTAAATGATATTTAAGGAAGAATGAGTATTCCCCACTAATTGGTAGATTACCATTCTAATTTATGTTTTCCAAGTAAATTGTTTTATATTTTGAATAATTCATGTAATTTTCTAATTTTGCTATTATTTAATTTTAATTTTTTTGTTGTATCTTTTAATTTTTATTCTAAATTTTTGTTTCTTAGATGTTTTAGTGCCATTGACCAAAGGTGGGGGAGAGAATAGATTTTGTTTTAACTGAGGAAAATCAGAATTTTGAATTTAAACTTGAGGAATTTGAGATGCCAGTGATCTAACTAGGTAAAGATATTCCATATAATTTGGAGATTTGCATCCATGACTTGGGAAATTGATCAGAGCTGAGAGATTTGGTGTGTGAGAGAAATGCATAATGGTGAGTGATCAAGGTATGAGATTAAATGAGAAGCATGTCAGGTCAAAATCTTATAGAACCATAATGGTTCAAGAATAAGAAAGGATCATACAAAGTAGACAGAGACAATTCTAAAGACTTTTAAAATGATTTCTCTCCTTCAATGGTGTTTAAAAAACTGAGTTGACGTTATCCAATAGTCTAACATTTTAATTGATAGTCAATATATTGGCCACTTCTTTTGAGTGAATTTTTTTTCAAATCATTAACCTCATAGTCTTAGAAGCAGACTAAATACCATCAGTTGGTCTAAAGCATTATTTTCCCGAAAGGTAGGGGTCAGATTTAGAGCTCAAATAAACTAGAAATCTCTTCCTATTGTCAATCCATACAGAGAGAAGGATTTTAATTGTCTACCTTTTTATGGCATTTCTTGGTAATTCTGATTAAAATATAATTTTATGGAACTGAAAGCTGGAGAGGAGGCTTGAAGTATCCAAATAATTAAATGAATGATTCTCTTTGTTTGCACTGAGATGACTTGCATGTCATCAATGACTTGTGCATAGTATCAAACATTTTCAAATGCCAGCATGAGCCACATCAATTTATCTCTTTAAAAATGGGCAGAGATATAGTTATTAATTGTGCACATCAGGGCAAAAGCCTCAACATCATTTTAAAACAAATTCACTTGTAAGAGGACAGACAATATGAAGGGACTTCTGACCTATTGACATGAGGCCCTGTGGTATGAAGGAGAGACCCAAGGACCCCAAAAGGGGGCTGAATGTGTGTAGGGGTCAAGTGAGCAGAGTGAGTGAGAGTCAAAACAGAAATGCAAGGTGCGGAATCCGGTAGCTTTGTGCTTTAATTCCATATTTTAAAGATAAAATCTAGCTAGCTTTCTTCATATATTAAGATGTCAATGTTATATTTTTTATTTCCTATTTATTTAAAATATACTTTTCATATATGGTAAGATTAATATTATAATAAAGATAAAAAGGAATATTATTAATTATTTTGCTATCTGGGTGCTAATTTCTGTTGTTTTCACCTGCTGAAGTCATTCAAAGTCTTTCCACAGCTTCTAGATTTGATCATCCTATGATCAAATCATAGTTGTTGTTGTTTTTTTTTTATCATATCATAGTTGCAGTCAGAACTTAGAGATGATGAGAGTTTGGTTCTAGGTCATTGCAATAAAGTTAATATCCCAATGTGTAATTAGAATCTGTTACCCTAAAAAAAATCTATTCCCAGCACCCCACTCTCTTCCTGTCATAATGTGCTGATGTAGACAGGATATAAATTCTGTAGAGTTCCATCTATTTTGTTAGATAATAAACTTTATAAAATATGATACTTGAAGTATTGGACATTAATTTAAATTCTTCAAAATGCAAAATTTTTGGTTTCTTGATGGATATGAAGGTTATATTTTGTAGTTTATTAAGTGTATGCAAGTATTATTTCTATTTTTTTTTAAACTCTTACCTTCTGTCTTCTATTGGTTCCAAGGCAGAAGAGTGGTAAGGGCTAGGCAATGGGGGTCAAGTGACTTGTCCAGGGTCATACAGCTAGGAAGTGTCTGAGCCAAATTTGAACCCAGGACCTCCCATCTCTAGGCCTGACTCTCCATCCATTGAGCTATCCAGCTGCCTTGACAGTATTGTTTCTAAGGGGAAAAAAATGACACATACATCAATTAAAAATATTGTTGTCCAGTCAGACAGTTTTGTTCCACTCTTTGTAAGTCCATGGACTGGAGCACACCAGGCACTTCCATCCTCCACTTTCTCCTGAAGTCTGTCTAAGCTCATTTTCATTGCTTCCAAGACAATATCTCCTTCTCTTTTTGTCTCTGGTCTTTCCCAACATCACGATTTTTTCCCAATGTGTCCTGACTTCTCAATATGTGACCAAAGTATTGAAGCTTCAGTTTCAATATTTTACTTTCCAGTGAATAGTCAGAATTAAATTCCTTTAAGTATTTACTGATTTGATTTCTTTGCTGTCCAAGAGACTCTAAAAAGTCTTTCCTGGCACCACGATTAGAAAACATTTATTCTGTGCTGCTCATTTTCCTTAGGGTCCAGCTCTCCAAACAGCAGTTTTGCCTCCATGGATCGTTGCTGGTAAGGTGACATCTCTGCTTTTTTTTTAGTATATTGTCTAGATTTCCCATAGTTTTCCCTCCAAGGAACAAACATCTTTTAATTTCATGGCTGTAGTTGACGTCTAAAGTGATCTTTGAGCCCAAGAATATAAAATCTGGTGCTGCTTCCATTTGTTCTCCATGTATTTGCCAGGAAGTCGTGGAATTAGTTGCTTTAATTTTAGGTAGTTAAAAAATATATACTGTTTCATGACAGCTTTTATACACGCCTCTTTCACCATAAGAAGGAGAATTCTTCATTCTTCTTCACTTTCTACCATCGATTGGTATCATCTGTATATTTGAGATTGTTGATATTTTTCTCAGCACCATAAATTCTGCTTTTGAATCATCTAGCTTGGCATTTTGCATGATGTATTCAGTTATCCAAATTTCAGTTATGTCAGATTCTGTGAACTCATTTTGGATTTCCTCAGCAAAGATAATGGAGTTGTTTACTATTTCCTCCTCTAGTTCATTTTATCGATGATTAGGGCTAACCCTGAGGTGATCAGGGTTAGGTGACTTGTCCAGGGTCATTAAGTATCAAAAGCCAGATTTAAATTTAGGAATATGAGTCTTCCTGACTCTAGGCTCAGCCCTCCATTCACTGAACCACTTAGTTACTCTTAATTTACAAATACTTGAATAATACAAAATGCTAACCGTCATTTGGACCTTCTGAAAATGATGGGAGTTTTGGTTGGTGGTGAAGGGTCTTGCTTCACCATTCCTTCAGTATTGATGGGTGATGACTGATCAGGGTGGTGGAGGTTGAAGATTGGGGTGGCTACGGAAATTAAAAAAAAAAGATAACAGTGAAGCCTGCCACCTCCATTCACTTGCACACTTAGAGGCTATTATAGAAGGTTTTCATTTGGCCAATTTCAATATGGATATGTCTCAGGGCAGAGGAAAGAAAGAGAGGCAGAGAGCAGCTGGTTGGTGGAACAACCAGAACACACATAACATTTATCAATTAAATGCATTGCTTTATATGGCTGTAGTTCATGGTTGCTCCAAACAATTACAGCAGTAACATCAAAGATTACTGATCATGGGGGCAGCTGGGTGGCTCAGTGGATTGAGAACCAGACTTAGAGACGGGAGGTGCTAGATTCAAATCTGACCTCAGACACTTCCCAGCTGTGTGATCCTGGGCAAGTCACTTGACCCCCATGGCCTAGCCTTTACCACTCTTCTTTCTGCCTTGGAGCCAATACACAGTATTGACTCCAAGACTGAAGGTAAGGGTTTTAAGTAAAAAAAAAAAAGATTACTGATCATACATCACCACAGCAAATGTAATAATTGAAAAAGTTTGAAATGTTGTGAGAATTATCAATGACAATCAAAAACAAACAATGACAACTGAGGCATGGCATGAGCATAAGCTGTTGGAAAAATGGCATGAAGAAACTTGCTCAGTATAAGGTTGCCACAGACCTTCCATATGTAAAAAAAATGTAATATTTGTGAAACTCAGTAAAGGGAAGTACAATAAAATGAGATATCGTACACACATCCTTGACAAAAAACACATTACTTAAATGAAAGACATCAGAATGTAGTAGAAAGGACCCTGGTCTGGCAGTAAGGGCACAAATTAGAACTGTGCTTTTAGAAAATTACTAACTATGTAGTTATGGGTAAATCACTTAATCTCTTAGAGCCTTAATTTCCTTATCTCTAAAACATGGAGAAAAATAATCTTACTACCTCCTTTACAGGGACATTTTAAGAAATTTCCTTTATAAGCCTTAAAGTCCAAAGTGTATGTTACTTTTCAAAAATGCAAAGGAAGCAAATACTCTGTGAAATGTAATCCCTGTTCCTCAAATGGTCACTTGTATATTACATTATTAAAAACAATAGTTGGGCAACATCACAACTATCTGTCTGAAGCTCTTTAATAAGAAAAATTCTCTCTTGTAATGAATCCGGCCTCCAAGAAATTCCTTTCTGAATTGAGTCTATATTTTTCATTTTATTTTGAAAAACAAATGGTCAAAACTTTTAAGTTTGAGACAGAGACAACGAGAATGCACAATGATTACTTCTTTCCATGATTTTCCCCCCTAACGCTAATTTCCCTGTGACTTGAATGTAACTTTAGGTTGTCACAATGATTCTAAGACAACGTCTTGGTGCAGGCTAATGGCAAAAAGTGGAACTATGAAGGTGATGGCAAAATGTCAACATAAGTCAACATGAAGATGTTATAATAAGAAATATGAAATCTTCTGAAACTTTCTTGGGAAGAAAGCAGGCTTCAAAGATTGCAACTTATACAACCTTTACAAGAGTCAATATGTTCTATAGGCATTCCTCCCTTCCTCCCTTCCTCTCTCCCTTCCTCCCTGCCTCCCTGCCTCCCTGCCTCCCTGCCTCCCTTCCTCCCTGCCTCCCTTCCTCCCTTCCTCCCTGCCTCCCTGCCTCTCTGCCTCTCTGCCTCTCTGCCTCTCTGCCTCCCTGCCTCCCTGCCTTCCTGCCTTCCTGCCTTCCTGCCTTCCTGCCTTCCTTCCTCCCTCCCTCCCTGCCTTCTTCCCTCCCTCCCTGCCTTCTTCCCTCCCTCCCTCCCTCCCTCCCTCCCTCCGTCCCTCCCTCCCTCCCTCCCTTCCTTCCTTCCTTCCTTCCTTCCTTCCTTCCTTCCTTCCTTCCTTCCTTCCTTCCTTCCTTCCTTCCTTCCTTCCGCCCTCTCTCCCTCTCTCCCTCTCTCCCTCTCTCCCTCTCTCCCTCTCTCCCTCCCTCCCTCCCTCCCTCCTTCCTTCCCTTCCTCCCTCCCTCCCTCCCTCCCTCCCTCCCTGCCTTCTTCCCTCCCTCCCTTCCTCCCTGGATTCCTATCCAGGGTCCTTTCCACTATACTCCATTGCCTTAATTAAGAAATTATCTTTATCTGTGTGTGAAATGTTTATATTGAAACACATATAATGAAGAAAATAACTTCATACTCTTCCCTTTTACTTTGTTTTTCTTAGCATTTAACAATTGATTACAGTTTTCTTTGATCTTTTTTTTCCCCTTTCACTGAAATAGGGCTCAGAGACTGTTTACATGACAGCTCAGAAAGAATTAGAAAATCAGAAACAAGTCAAATCATTTTGATGATTCTAATATTATTTGATATGTTCAACATTAATTTTGGCCAAATTTACACATTTTCTTTTCACTCCCTTTCTCTTCTTCTGTTCCCTAGAAATGAAGAGCTTGAGCCATATTAATCCAGCTAAATATGATTTGACCATCTTTTGCTCTTTCGAATCTGCTGGCATGCAAAAGCTGATTGATAGATTTGGTTGGTTGATGACATATTGTTTCTTGACAGGAATGCCCCCTACTGAGGTCCAGAGTGAGTTCAAGTTTCTAGGTAATGCCTTTAAATATTAGAACGGGGAAAAGTCTCATGGAATTCTATAATGTCACTGACTACACACAACTTAGATTGCATTATTGCTTCAGTTTCTAAGTCACACATTAAGAGATTTCCATCTCAAAGATTTAGGGGCAAATCACTTCTCAGAAAATTAATTACGTTTTCTTATTTTTCATCTTCCATCAATAATATTTCTATAAATTTGCACCCCAAATAGAGTGGAGAACGTTCTCCCACTCTCAGTATATCTTTTGGTTAACTCACATTTGGTTTCATTCTGAGCTGTCCCCCATTATTCTCTATTTTTCTGTCTCTCTGCTTCCTTCCTTTGAAAATATTAATATTTTAACTTTCTATTTCTATAGTAAAGTCAATATGAATCTATTAATTTCCTTTCTCCTTATTAGTTTTTAAAAATCATTTTAGTCACCCTTTTCGATGCATTTTTGTAACCCTCTCTAAGAATATGAGGACGTATGAGATATAGATCAGAAGAAAAGAAGGCATTAAACTAAGTAGTTCAAAAATAATTCAGTGTGCTTTTCAAACAACTGAAGAGTATTCTGGAAATAGTGTGACAATTATGTGGGCAGGGAACAGAGAACATTTTAGTTGTGTCGTTTATTCCTTATTGAGAATTCATTGTACCTGTCTCAACAGCATAGTGCAACAGGAAGAGTGCTGGTTTTGGAATTAGAAGACCTGCAAATTGTAGCTTTGCTGCTTATTCCCTTTGGACAGGCTTGGTAGACAGAGACAGAGAGAGAGAGAGAGAGAGAGAGAGAGAGAGAGAGAGATACACAGAGAGAGACAGAGACAGAGAGAGAGAGAGAGAGATACACAGAGAGAGACAGACAGAGACAGAGAGAGAGACAGAGAGAGATAGAGAGACAGAGACAGAGAGAGAGAGAGACAAAGACAGAAAGAGAGAGGGAGGAAGGTAGTGGTGGTAGTGATAGAAAGATGAAAGGGAAAACATTTATTAAATACTCACTAATTTTTCAGGCATTCAGCTGAGTCCTGTTACTACAAATAAAAACAGAAAAGATAGTTCCTCAAGGAGTTTACATTATAATGGAGGAAGACAACTTATGAAATGGATATAAAAGAGGATTAGGCTAATGAGGAGAAGGCAGACATATCCAAAGATTCAGGAGTAGGGCTAGCAGAAAAGTGAGAATGGATGGTCCAGACAGCTCGTAAAATAGTGAACATGGCCAGCAACTTACTAATCAAAGAGAGGACCATAATAGGAAGGGAGGGATAGGTAATAGAGTTTTTGGGAAGGAGAGGAAAAAGTCAGGAGGGTCAGGAGAAGAGCCAAGAATTGGCAAATTACATCTGTACTTTAGATCTTCATCTGAAAGGTCAAGGAGTTGAACTCTCTGGCCTTTACGATTCCTCAAAGAAGATTTTAATCTCTGATGCTATGACGAAATGTGGGTTTTTCTAAGTGATTACTCTGAATATGGCTGACTATGGGAAAAATGATGAAATAGATGGTTTGGTTTGTCCTTGTGCAACTGAGTTTTCCTATTGCATGTCTGTCTCTCCTTCACGTCTCTCACCACAACTGTATTCTTCCTCTCCTTGCCAATTTATCAAGTGTTCTGTCTCTCTCTATTCTTATCAAAACCTACCATCAAAATTTCTCTTCACATCCTTTGGTATGTCCACCTGCCACCTGGCTCTCATTTCTCTAGTATAGATTGCAACCCATCCTTCTATTTACCTCATGAAATTCATGTTTGCACCTTTGGAGAAATCCTTTATGGAGGGAGTACAAAAGCCCATGGAATCAAGAAAATTAAGACTCAGCATGGTGAAGGGATTTTTCCAAGGTCACACAGTAACTAAGTGTCAGTGTCATATTTGAACTTCCTATAGATATGCTAGGGTTTAGTGGAACCCCTTGAAATGTCAATCTTCTTATTTTTTTTTATTTTCTCTATATAACCAGCTCATTTCTTTCTCTAGCCCAAAACATATTCCAGTGATACTTCTGGTGATAATTTTTGGGCATCCTGTTGTCAACCCTGAAGTCACATCATATTACCGTCCACCATAATAATTTCTCTGTCAGTAAATGTCCTAGCTCAGAGATTCAGAACTTGGTTTGCTTACTAAAAGGCAAACTGATCAAGGGAAAAATGAGTAGTGAGGGCTTAAATATAGGATATCTGCAAAAGGCAATAAAAGCAAAAAATAAAAGCCACATGCCAGAGAACAACTTAATATGGGTCATTCAAAAAAGACTGTGCTAAGTGCCAAGTTGGGCTCAAATTGTGGGTCTTTCCCTTCCCAATTGCTGCTGTGGCCCCAAAACCTGGAGTTCTTTATTTCCTTTTCTTGGACTTCTGGTTTCCTGCAAGTCTCACTGAATATCTTAACTCCTGCATGAAACCTCTCATCAGTTTTCCTTAATCTTAATGCCTTTGCTCTGTGATTACCACCAATTTATTTTACTTACCCCATCTCTATCCATGTTTCAGTCTCTATCAATCTCTGACTCGATATCTACTTACTCTATGTCTACACCCACATGTGTCCCTTCACCTTTGTCTACACTTATATTTATCTTTGTCTGAGTCTATATTGACATCTGTCATTTACCTTTCTCTGTCTCTATCCCTGTACACATATCTAATTGTTGTTGTTATTGTTTTTAGTTGTGTCCAACTCGTAATGCCCAATTTGAGGTTTTTCTTGGCAAAGATACTGGAGTGGTTTGCTATTTCCTTTTCCATATCATTTTACAGATGAGGAAACGGAAGCAAAATGGGTAAAGTGACTTACTCAAGGTCACACAGCTAGGGATTATCTGAGACTGGATTTGAACTCAGCAAAAATGAGTCTTCCTGATTCTAGGTCTGGCACTCTATCTACTGCCCCACCTAGTTGCCCCTACCTCTACCCATACCTATACTTATACACACTCCTATACCTGTGCCCAGACTCATACCCATACCCATACCTCTACCTACACCTACAATACGTCTGTATCTATACTTATATCTCTTTCTTTGTAAAACACACATAGTGATCTATCTCTCTGGCACATAGCTGTTACTATGTTGTCTCCTCCATGAGACTGAACTCCTTGAAAGTAGAGAGTTTGTTTCTTGTGGTATCCTCAATGCTTATCACAGTATCTGGCACATAGTGGGTATGTAATAAGTCACAACTAGAGGACTCTGTTCAGCTCAGTTTTTCATAGACATTGATAAGCTGGAAAGTCTTCAGAGGAGGATGAAAATGGAAACTCCCGAATCTAAGGATAAGTTAAAACAGGTTTCTCTAGTGGTAGTCATAGAATCATAAGCTCATTGAGATTCTCACTTTGACAAAAGTGATACAAGTAGTAGATATCAGTGATGGGAGCTGAACTTGACTTCTCTGCATCTAGACGGATCGCTTTTTTTTTTTTAACAAATCATTCTTTCCCATTTACCAGTAGGTAAAAAAAAGAATGTGTTTGTTTCAGGTGGTATCAAGCCTCTCCATTCAAAACAGAAGTAAAAGATACTTGAAAATTGGTATTTCCATTAAAAAGATATTCTAATTTTTGCCTCCTTTGACTATTAGCTTGTCCATCCAAATTTTTTTTTCCTTTAAGTTGAATTTTTTGTTCCTTTTATAAGCTGGACCAAAAAGAAATTCAAGAAAGTCTGACTTTTTAGTGTGCTTGCGATTCAATTAGCAATTATTCAAATGCTCATCAGCATCTTTGTTCAACTCCCCATGGTTCTTCCTTTTAATCTAAACCTGATGGTCAAAAAAAGGTGCCAAATTCACATGTTCATTTTTCCCAGTGTGACAACAAATGATATCTATGCTTTGTTCCTTGTACAATATAATTTTAATGTGTCAAATGTAAATTTTGGTACAAGTAAATGGAGACTTGTTATCTTGGCCATTTTCTTTTTCTTTCTTTCTTTTTTTAAAATTATGGTCATTTTCAAATAGATGGCCGAATAAGAGTAGTGATTGTTCTTTAGTTAGTTGTCAGAGTTTTTTAACTGTCTTTTCCATGGTGTCTGATGGCCATGGGTGTAGCAAGGGAGAATAAAACTTATGCAAGGAATGATTGACTCAGAATTCTCCCAGGGCTGTCAGGATTCCAAACTTTTGAAGAGACAGTTCCCCAACTGACACTTTGGACCTGAGAGAAGGAGGAGAGAGGTGTAAATTTTGAATCTTCTTGAACCCATCCATCAAATAATAGGCCTTGAGGATCTTCTAGCTATGGTGAAAGAATAACTCCAGTCTTCCTGGTGGACAGCCAGACTGGAGAATAGATCACTATCCTGCTGAGACGTCTGAAGACATCAGCTGGACTCCTGTTTCTGGCTTATCAAGGACTCTGTGTGAGAAACTGATCTCATCCCCCATGGACTTGCTTTAGATAACTTAGGGTTTAGTTTGGAGTAAGTCAGATAGGGTTTATAAAGTAGGTCAAAGAATTTAGATTTCCCCTTTTCCCCTTTTTCTTTCCTTCATCCCTTCTATGTTAAAATAAAGTCAATATTTATATGTTCATCCCTCTGTATTACTTTCCTTCCTCCTATCCAAATTATATTTCCTTATAACATGGGGAAACATTTCTGGAGGGTGAAATTGCTATCTTGACCAACTTTGATTATAGTTCTCCTATACATCATTCTGTTTGGTGAGCAATGAACCATCTCTTCTCCTTTCTGTGTTACTAGAAGTGAGCAGATACATGAAAGCTTGACCCTGACTGGATTATTTTAGACTTATTCATGAATTACTACATATGTGCTTACTTCAGAGACTTGTGGCAGTGTTGTGCAATGGAAAGGATCTGAGGACAAGGTCTGGTCTTCTCTGCTTTCTTGTGTAGGTGATTTTATTCTTTTTTTCTCTGGGTCTTAGTCTCCTTTTCTGTACAAAGAAGAAATTGGGCTAGATGTCTCTTCCAGCTCTAAATCTATGATTGTACCTTCTGAAGGATAAGGACTCAAGTGAGTCCACAAAACTTCCTCACAAGTTAGGAAGTAGTCTTTATGAGTTTCTGTGACTGTCAAATTTTTCTTTTAATAACCAAACTTTTTAGAATTCATATGGTCTTTGCATAATAGAACATTTCTAAGCTAGTGTCTGAACCCATTGCAGCTTAGTAAAACCTACTTGGACTTGGATTTAGCTTAACTTAGACTCTTAGGATGCAGAATCATTTTCAAGATCTTTAGGAGAATATATACAAATTATGTCAGTGGGAATTAATGAAGACTCTACTAAGTACTTTGTCTGGAGATTGACTTTTCTGAAGGAATCATGGATCAACCAAAGAAGTGATGTCCTTCCAGTGTTGTGACTAGGCTTTCCAGCTTCCACAACACTTCCATCTCTAGTGTCCATCCCTTTGGTAGTTGTTTCCTAATTCATTCTGAATATTCCCTTTATGCTAAGTAAAATGAATGGGTTGGAGTAGATTATTTCTACAGTACGTTATTATACTTAATCTCTGATTTTGTGATTATCTTATCACATAGATGAATCAACTTTTTCACTGGTGAGAGTATTCTCTCCACTAAGGCAGAGGGAAATTTCTCCCATGTGTTGCTTCCTGTAAGAGTTTCATAGAAAAGTTGAGTGGATTCGCCCAATAAGTTGAAAGCTTTCTTCTTGGTTAAAAAAAAATTTTTTTTGGAGGGTATCAATGTGGTCCTTGGCTTGTTTCTTATTTTGAATGTGTTCCCTACTTTTTTCATATTATTACTTTTAATGATGTCCTTTGTGACATTTTGAATTCTATTTACTTTTCTAGGATCTATATTCTAGTTCTAGGTATTTTTGGTAACATTTTGGATCCCTGTTAATTTTTTTTTCATTTGAGATTTTATTATTCCAGATTCAGAGTATCACTGGGGTAATACTGATATAAGAGAAATCAGGTTTTGTAGCAGTGTAGTAGTGAACACCTCTGAAAGTACCCAAATGAGAAATACCATTTGAAAAATGCAGTTTCCAAATGTGTTCTATACCAATTTCCTCCTCTTTCTTAACTGTATCCTATTGTCCAAAATAGATGCAACACCTGTCCAAAGTTGTTCAACCTATTATTATATTGGTAGGTTAGATAATTTTGCTAACTTTCTTGCTGTATTCATAATTAGGGCAATAAGTGTTTTTCATCCACTTTGTTTTTCTAGTGTGAACAATGGAACTCAATCAATAACTAAAAAGAAGGAAAAAGAAGCATCAACCTTTATCTCCCCCCACTTGTGATTTGGAAATATAATTAATTTAATAGTTCAAATTATATTTTAATTGCCAATAGAAGATTTTCTTTGGAAAAGTCTTTCTTTAACTTTTTCTCCCCTAGGCTCCTTTGAGCAGTAACTTTGAAGTAAGATTTGCATTTGGAGAGAAATGCAAATTGAGTCAAATCAATCTGCTTTGAACAACTTGGACTGCCTCCTGCTTCTTAGTGAGACTGCCACTTTTCCTTTTATTATTTAACGTTGTTGCTATTATTTACACAGCTGTTCATAGAACTTTTTTTCTCTTGTGTTATTTTGGTGTTTTTTCCCCCCTAATCCTGTTTTGTCTGTGCAAATTTTGGATGGTGACAGTTTATATGCAGTCACTGATTTAAAAGTGGAGTTGTCACCAGTTATTTTGAAGAGTTCCGAAAATAGTTTTGTATACTTAGGAGAGCTCGTTTGGGGTTGGGGGTACTTGGGAAAATAGGGTTTGAAAGGCACAAATGCCTAACTTCTCCATCAGTCATTCAAAAGATTGCTCCTGTTTTTCTGTATTTTTAATGTGAAGATAAAGTCAATTAAAAAGAATAGGTCTCCTTTGTGTTGATGCTATCTTCAAATAAGGACAGGAATACTTTAGTTTTCTAATTTACATATTATGCAGTAATTTTACATTTTCCTTCAGTATATTTTTATCATCTAATCTTTTCTTCCTCATTTCCAATGCACACAATATGAAGAAGTTGGACTTTTTCAAAGTCTTTTTGACTCGAGAATGCTCCGTACCAAAGAGCGAGATTGAAATCTTTTAAGCTATAAGCAACAGGAAGTGTACAACTTAAAAAAAAAAGATTTTGACAAGTGACTGTTCATTCTGGAGAAAACCAATGGCAATTCGGAGTATTTCCATTTTAGATCTCTTTTGGGGGTGGGGGTGGAGGGTTGTCAATGCAAAAGTCAGAAGTTAGATTGTTTGGCAACTTGTGTCTGCCTAGCCAAATGATGAGGAAAGTGTGCTTAATTAATCTACCCAGTTCACAGAATTTCAGAGCTGAAAGGGTTCCACGTCAGTTGCCCTGTAGTCTAAGCAGCCTTTGAACAAGAAGGTCTTTTATAACAAACTCAACAAGTAGTCATCTGTCATTTGCTTGAAGACCTCCATTGTGAAGGAACATACAACCTCTAGGGACAGATGACCCCATTCTGTAAAGAGCTCTAATTATTACATTTTTTAAAAGAAAAAGTTGCCTCTTTGTGTTTTCTACCCATTAGATAAGAAGTAATGTGGAATAATGAATAGAGCACTGACCTTTGAGTTATGAAGACCTGAGTTCCAATCCTCCTTCAGACACAATGTATGTAAAACTCTGGGCAAGTCACTTAATCTGACTCTACCTTATTCTTGTTACCTGTAACATAATTGTCCCATGTTTCCTTTCATCTCTAAATATCTTATGATGATTTTATGATCCTAGTTTTGTTCTTTGGGACCAAATAGAACAAGTTTGATGTTTTTCCTTATGATAGCTGCTAAAAAACTTGAAGATATTTATCATGTGTCTTTTAGTCATATCTTCTATAGCTTAAATGTCCTGACTGTCTTGAACCAATGTTTATATGGCATAATCTTTAGGTTCTTCTGCTTTTCAGGCTGCCCTCCTTTGGATGCTGTCCAGCTTATCAATCTCCTTCCCAAAATGTATCAAGTACAGAAGGCCAAATTGCTTCCTTCATGGAATGTGGTTGTTCCTATTTATCAAACTTGCGGGATAACTGTCAAATAATCTGCCCAGGGATTGTATACATTGGCTGTGTCTGTTTATATACACTACACAGTGGTTTGGTTAAAGTGGCTGTGTAGTGCTCACTTTCCCAAAAGTTATTCTGTCCCTGCTCAGAAATGAATCTGCAGAAAAGCAAAGAATCTGCCCATCAAGGCCAACTCAAGTTTTCCTCCATTATATCTTGAATCTAATTATGATGGTTAACAAATGTCCATTGTTTCCTCTCCAGAAACCGTAATATAGGAAAGTATTTTCAAAAATGCAAATTAATATTGTCTACCCAAATTTCATTTGGAATCCTGATATCCAATGATAGGAGAGGAAACAGCATAGAATATGAGGCATTGTATTTGGAGTCAAGAGAACTTGTGTTCACATCCTACCTCACATACTTACTAGTTGTGTGACTCTAGTTAATTCAAGTATATATAATTCCTGTACCTCAGTTTCCTCATTTACAAAAGGAGATGGTTACATTTTTCCCTTAAGGAACAACTTCCTGGATTAGAAAAAAAAAACCCTGTGGAAAGTTTGTTGCTTTGCCCTGCTCCCCACGTGTTTTGTGAAATTACAAAATATATATATATATATATATATATATATATAAATGAGTACTACATTCTTTGACAATTATATGGCAGCTGAAGAAGTAGGGGCATTGGGGAATGCAGGATACCTCCAAATTTTTATATTAATAGGTACTGTCATTTTTGTAATCCTCAATACTATATTTAGAGATGATAAAATAAGAAAAATTGAGGATAAAATGCAAGCCCAATTAGGAGATCTAAAAAGTTTCTTACAGGATCAATTGGCAAACAACCACTCTACCAGAAACAGACCTGTTTCTGAACCTTTGAATGAGGTTTACAATCCATCATGAATCAAAGAAATTCCTGTTCTATGCTTAAGCATAGGTCAGAGTCCTTTCCATTGTTCAGCAAAAGGTTTCTGTCCTAAAGTAATCTTAAGAAGGGAAGAGAAGGAACCTCCCATGCCAATGGGGTTCCCATTCCAATAGACTATCAGTAAGAAATTTTCCAAGTATGAAATATCCCAATGGTGAAATTTCCAACATTTATAAGTCTAAGGAATTTTGAGGTTTACACATTTCATGTCTCAAATGTCCCATCCAACTCTGAATCTATGATCTGATTATCCTATGACCAGAATGGGCTTTTCCACTAATTTTGGTAGTTATAAGATAGGGTCAATTTTGCTCACTTTAAGAAAGGGGACTTTGGGACACAGGCATAAATGTGGGGAATAAAAAGCTTAATAATTAAGTAGCTGAGGTTGAGTGAAGAATGTGAGAATTGAACATATTTATATGACCTTTCTTTGTATCCAAATGGGTTGAGAGCTAACCAGTTTAGTAAATTTGACTACATTAGGTGTCATAGAGTTTCATGGCTGGAAAAAAAAAAACAAAAACACCTTAGGGTTCATCTATTGACAAATAAAGTCTATGGGTTATTTTTTCCTACAGTATATATTATATATATATATATATATATATATATATATATAAATATATATATATACACACACACACTTTTTGGGGGTCATTTGTGTTCTTTATTCACTCTGTTCAGAAGAGAAAGAGACACAAAAAAGAGAAAATGACTTATCCAAAATTAAGGTCAGTTGGAGAGTTGAGACAGCCTCTAAACAGCCTCTAAAGTACTTTTTTCTATCACGGTAGAAAATGTTATTTTGAATTTATAGGTAGGTTTACAGTAGCAGTAGCAATAGAGTGCTGGTTTCTCATCCTCTTCCTTCACTTTGAATATGGTGTGTCCCCCACTTCTATCCTATATTCCCAGTAGCTTCAATCATACTTTCTAATAGGGTCATTTATAGCATCAAATTTACCCTACTAATTCCAACCCAGAGTTTCAATCCCAAAGTGCCATCTGCTATCGGGGCATCTCTGCTTGTGTGATCTTTATTCACAGAATCTTACATTCTAAAGGTTAAAAGGATCCAACTTGGATCTGAACAAGAATCCCTTCTGCCACATACTTGACAACTGGTTATCCAGTCTTTGTTTGAAGATTTCCACTAAGAGAGAACCTACTGACTCTTGATGTAGCCAATTTCACTTGGGGATGGCCAGAACCATTAGAAAGATTTTCCTTATGCCAAACCTAATTCGGCCTCCACTTAAGTGCTACTCATTCCCCCCATTTCTTCCCTCTGGGCTAAAGGAGAACAAGTTGAATCTCTTTCTTATATGACAGCTTTTTTAAGACTTGAAGAGAGCTATCAAGCCTCCCCTAACTCCTCTTTCCCTTAGGCTAAACATATCCAGGTAATCCAGTGGATAGAGTGCCTGTCCTAAATAAGAAAGACATCTTCCTGAGTTTGAATCTGGCCCCAGATATTTATTAGCTGTGTCATTTAACCCTGTTTGACTCTGTTTCCTCATCTGTAAAATTATCTGGAGAAATACTGTGGAACACTCCAGTATCTTTGCTAAGAAAAGTCCAAATAGAGTCAAAAAGAGTTGAACATGATTGAAAAAAATGACTAAACAACAAATACCTCTAGGTCCTCCAACTCCATTTTCTAATGACAGGGTAATGATATCCTTCCCCAACCAAATTGCCTTCCTATTCAGGGTCCTCAGAAAATCAGTGTTATATCCAAAATGTAGTATCTCAAACTAAATGCAACATTACTGGTCTAACCAGGATGGAATATACTGCAAATAGTACCTTCCTAATGCTGTCCTTCTTCATGTAGCCTAGGGTCACATCAATTTTTTTGGCTGCTCTATCACACTCTTGATTATCATTTGGTCAATCAACATTTATTAAGTGCCCAGTATTGCCAGGCTTTGTTAAATACTGGGGATATAAGAAGAGACAAAATGCAGAGTATCTACTTTCACATTCTCCTAAAATTCTCAGTCCTAAATTTTTTTTCTACTAAAATTGTTCTCTATGTTTGCCTTTCTTTGCCCTTTTGAGGTCAATTTTTTAATCCCAAGTTTTAGTTCCCATTTAATTTCATCTATTTAAATTCAGATCAATATTCTATCCTTTGAAATTTCCTTGAATCTAGACTCTTTCATACAACATTTTAGATAATTAATTAGCTATTTATTAATCACTTATTATGTTCCAGGTACTGTACTAAGCAATAAGGATATAAAGAAATTTCAAAATTGAACATGATTTCAAGGAGCTCACATTTGAATAAGGGAAATAAAATTAAAACAACTAGTTTTGGACAAGATCCTATAGAAATATCTCTATTTATGTAGTATTTACATGTATGTACTATATCAGTGATGGTAAGCCTTTCAAAGACTGAGTGCCATGTCCCTCATCCCTACTAGGTGCTGAACATACCCGGCTTCCCCCCTTATCCCATACAGGGGAAGAAGGAAGTGTTCCCATTGGGCAGAGGAGTGGGTGAGGTGAGGAATGTCCTCAGCAAGTATAGAGAGGGGGAGGGGAGTGGCTTGAGCACTCCACTCCCCTGGAGCTCTACCACCTGTCACCCACCCACCTTACCCCTTATGAGCTCCCATTGGGCTGCTGGGCAGAGGGGTGGGGATATGAAAAAATGTCATCAGGTGCAGTGGAGAGTGGGAGGAAAGTAGGTCCACTCATGTCCCTCTGCTTTTCTAGTAATACTCTGGTGGGGAGAAGGGGGGAGGGTGGTAGCGTGCCCACAGAGAGTACTCTGCGTGCCATCTTTGGCACCCATGCCATAGGTTTGCCATCACTCTACTATCTATCTATCTATCTATCTATCTATCTATCTATCTATCTATCTATCTATCTATCTATCCATATCATTTACATATATTTAAATATAGTATACACATAGGTTTAAATACATTATTCATGCACACAAGGCTAAGTGAGAGATGAAATCAAAAGGAAGGTGCTGGGAAATAGAGGAGACTTGGAAAGGCTTCCCTTGCAGAAGCTGGAACTTTAACTGAGACTTAGAAGAAGCCAAGGAAAGGGAAGCTAGGAGGGAGACTGAAAGAATGGAAAGTATTCCTAGATAGGAATCTGAATACACATGAAAGTGGAGTGTTGTGAACAACAGCAAGCAGGCCAGTGTCTTGGATTGTAAATTATGTACAAGGAATAATAACAGAAAAGCCTTTATTTTGCATTTTTTTCAAATTTGAAAAAGACTGTTAACTGTGCTTTAATAGAAGGCATTGATAAAATTGTTAAACAGCATATAGTCAAGTGCAAATCCCTGGGGATATTCCACTAGGGATCTTTTGCCAAGCTGGCATTCAACTATTAAGGACTGCTTTTGGGTCTAGACATTCAATCTCCTAATTATACCCAACCTAAATCTTATTAAATATACTATTATCTAGTACACATATCTCTGGCTACTCCTATAAAAATAGTTTGCCAATGTGGCAGAAATTAGGCATAGGCCAACATCTCATTCCATAAACCAAGGAAAAGTAAAAATGGATACATGATTTAGAAATAAAGGGTGATACCATATAAAAATTAGAGGAGCACAAAACAGTTTACCTTTAAGGCCTATGTAAAAGGGGAGAATTTAGGTCAAAACAAGACATAGAGAACATTATGAGATATAAAACAGATAACTTTGACTACATTAAATTAAAATGTTTCTCCACAAACAAAAGAAATGCAACCAAGATTAAAAGGGAAACCACAAACTGGGAAAAATACTTATAGCAGGTCTCTCTCACAAAGGCTTCATTTCTCAGATACATTGAGAACAGAGTCACATAAATAAAAATGCAAAATATTTCCCAATCAACAAATGGTTAAAGGATATGAACAGGCAATTCTCAGAAAATGAAAATATAATTATGAATAGTCATATGAAAAAATTCTCCAAATCACTATTGGTTAGGGAAATGCAAATTTAAATAATGCTGTGGAACTATTTCATACCCATTAGATTGGTTAACGCGCAAAAAAAGGAAAATGATAAATGTTGAGGGGATGTGGAAAAATCAGGACAGGAATCCATTGCTGGTGGAAGCTAAGAACCGATACAACTGTTCTGCACAATGATCTGGAACCATACCCAAAGGGCTCTAAAACTGTGAATACCCTTTGACCCAACAAGACCACTACTAGGTCTGTAACCCCAAAATACGGGGGAAATAACTTACCTGTACAAATATACTCATAGCGACTCTTCTTGTGGTAGCAAAGAACTAGAAACTCAAGGGATGTCCATCAGTTGAGGCATGGCTGAACATGTTGTGGTATATATTTGCAATGTAATACTATTGTGCCATAAGAAATGACAAACAAAATGATCACAAACACACATAAAAAACCCCCAAACACCCCATATAGACTTATATGAATTGATTCAAAGTGAAGTTAGTAGAATTAGGAGAATGTCACTTACAATAATAATATATGATCAACTGTGAATGACAACTATTATCAACAAAGCTAGGATCTGAGAGAACTCCAAGAGACGACAAAATAAAAGGATATCCAACATCATAGAAGGAACTGATAGAGGCTGAATGCATATTGAAACATACTATTCTTTATTTTATTTTCTCCATGAATTTTTCTCTAATGTAAGCAATGTATGTCTGCTATCACAAGAAGACAAACATGGAAATATGTATTATATGATCATATGTGCACAACCAATATCATATTATGTACTTTCTTGGGAAAGTGGGATAGGTGAGAGGGAAAAAGAGAACATGGATTGCAAAATAATTCAAAATGAATATTGAAAAATTGTACTGAAATGTAATCTGTTCAAAACATTTTATGAAAAAAAGGAAGTTTGCAAAATTTCAGTACTTTTCAGATTGACATTCACCTTTGCCCATTTGGGGAACCAGTTTCATTTCCACTTCATGGTCCAATCATCTAGTTAATATTCCTCCTACTCTCTCAAATGAATATAGTGAAATAATTTGTCACTGATCTTGCAAAGATCCGAATAAGTAATGTTTATAATTGTGGTTCCTAAATCTTTGACTGTGGACCCCTCCTAAGTGTAAACTAAGGTGAGAAGTAATTATTGCAACAGATCTCCACATTGATCCACATTCTAAGATTTATTATTTTGTCAGTGTATATTTTCTCTGTTGACCTGCATTTTTTAATAAAATAATTCTCATAATAATGATAGCTGACATGTAGAAAACAATTTGAAATTTTCAAGACACTTTACATAGTTTATCTCATTTGATTTTTACAACATTTTCAGGAGGTATTATATTTATTTGTTAGAAAAGGAAATTGAGACTTAGTGAATTTAATTTCCTTGCATGGGACAGCAAGTGAGCATCTGAGAAAGCATGCAAAGCCAGGTTTCCCTTCCTTTTTAAGTCCATCACTTCATCTGCTATTCCATGCAGCATCTCAAAATGGGGTTCTGATATTAGAAAATGCTGGTTTTCAGCATTCCCCTGATTCAATTCAACAAACATTAATTAAGCACCTATGCCTTGTGCAAGGCACTGATCTAATAATCCTGTCAAAAATGGAGATGAGGTTAATCTGGCATGATACACATTCTTAATGAACAGGTCTTCACTGGCAGGAGTACCTGCTGATTCATAGGACCATAGACCAAAGAGACAGAAAAGTCTTCAGAGGTGAATGATCTTATTTTACAAATAAGGAAACTGAGGCAATAGGCTCACTAAGTGACTTACTCAAAGGCCGACAAGTAATAAGTTTCAAAGAACAGTACTATACTTTCTAAGCGTTGGAAACTCAAGAATATATAGAAAAAAGACAAAGATTACAAAGAAAGAAAGAAAAATAAAGAAAACAAAAGAAAGCTTGAAGAATGGAATTTGACAAGTAGAGGACCTTTAATAACAGATAAGCAGTGATCTCATAATTAGCTTAGCAATCAGATGAATGCAAAGAGCTCTTTCTAAAGGACTTGAGATTTGTTCCCAAGTACTCTAAACATTTCCCCTCCAATTTTAGACATACTATTATTTTGCCCTAACTATGAAAGACACTGCCTCTAAAATATAGACTTCAGCCCAGCTCCTATATGAAGGATCACAAATTGTGAATTAGTAGAATCCAAATTAATAAGGTTTCCCTTTAAATATGTTAAACAGAACTATACATAACAGAAATAGCGAGTCCTAGTGATATACTATCATCCTCCACCTCTATTCATATTTAAATTCTGTAACTTTCCTATATAGATGATTTATTGTAGTTTGGGAAACGAAGTTATTAAAAGTAATTGGATTTGAAAGGCTTTAAAATTCATATTGTACCAGTCTGGCCCACATACAGTAGATCTTCATCTGGTACTTTTAAATGAGTAACAACTTTTGAAGACTATTTGCAGAAAATAGTTCTTCAATGCCCCAAACCTTATTACACTGGACAAATCAGAGCAAGCAACTTATACACACTATGGCCATAAAACAAAACTTTCAAAGGAAAAAAAAAGGTACAGGTAATGTTTCTTGAAATTGTATGCAAAATAGCGCTTCTAATTTTAGTTACTTAGGAAATCACAATTTTGGCTTTAATTTCAAAGTTGAAATGCTTTGGACGCTTCCTAATTTTTAGGCCTTCTTCTTGGCAAGAAACCCTTTGGAAATATGCTGCTTTTTGAATCTACCTTTTTCAGTTTCAGTATATTTTTCAACTCTTCCATTTTTTTCTTGGGGGAATCCTAGGCTCTCTATGTATTTTATGCCAAGAATCTGGATAAAGAACAAAATTTCAGCTGGTTGCCCAGATGTTTAAAAATACTGTACATGTTTATGGAATCATAAATTTAGAGATTATAAAGATCAGAGATGAAGACATGGAAGGGACTTTCAGGACCACTTAGCCTCATACCTTCAGTTTACAATTGAGGAAATAGAGATCTAGTATAAGTGACTTTTCCAGGGTCATATTGCTAGGAGGTATCCAAGGAAGGATTTGAACTCAGCTTTTCCTGATTGCAAGTACAGGTTGCTATCCATTGTACCAGCTAGCTATATTAGGGGTCTGACAGGTCATCTGTTCCTACTCTCTAATTTTACAAACAAGGAAACTGAGGCCCAGAGATAGGGGGATCACTAGAGATCCAAGCAGATATCAGAAAAGCAATTTGAATTATGGATTGTGTCTACAAATTTTGCACTTTTATCATTATATTTTGCTGCAGTATTAAGGGAGTCAGTGAGGTCTAACTAAAGAATTGCTTGGGTCACTAAGAATTTCCACGACTTGCCCAGGGTAGCACTGTATGTATAAGACATTAAGAAGATTCATCTCAGGTATGTAAAGGGAATTAACTTCCATTGAGTCTTTTTATGGTAAAAAGGATATTGAAATCAGGAAAGTTGAATGGCTACATCAAGTGTTGTAGAGAACTCTTGTACCAGGAAGCTCAGGGTTCTAATTCCACTTCTGATAGCTTATCCCCTCTAAACTTCATTCTGTACATCTATAAAATGAAAATGGGAGTACCTACCTCATAAAATTGTTGGGAGGCCAAAATGAGATGGCATATTTTATAGCAAGTTGAAAAGGTTATTGAAATGACGGGTATCAATAAGCCTGAAACCCCTGTAAGATGCTTATACCCAGCCAAATCCAAATGCAAGAGTTGGAAAATATCCTCCAACTATAGAAAATTAGATCTATAATGTAGCATTTTTGAATGAGAATCTTGCCAGATAAATAGCAATATCTACCACCTCCTTGGTCCCAAGAGCTCATGGGCATTTCTAGCAAACAGTGAGCTGGTAGACAAACACATCAACAACCAGTTTTAGCTTCATGTCCAGATCTCCCTCTTCTTCAATTTGAATAGATAGCAGTGCTATGAGGAACCTGAAAATGCCTCATGGAATTAAAACACCAAGAATGAAGATGACGTTCATATAGGGAGAAGGATTTGAGTTAATTTCATGGGCCAGTCTTACTGCTAAGGAAGTACTCCCCAAATTCCAATTTTTGTAATCTATTCCATGAGAAATGATGCAAGGACTTTGAATCACTGGATTAGGTCTCACAAGGAATGCTTTCTGTAGCCCTTCAACAACTCATTCAGAATTCAGGCCAAACTTCAGTTCTCAGGAGGCCTTCCCTAATGAACCAAAGGATCCTAGATGTAGAGTTAGAGTTAGAGGGTCTTTAGAGACTCTCTATCCCAACCTCCTCATTTCATAAGTGATAACAGGGAAGTTAAATGACTTGTCCAGGTCAAATGGAAGCAAAACTTGACCTTGAACCCAGGTCTGCCATCTTACTTTGATAATCCAAGAACTATTCAATGCTATCTTAAATTTCTACTTTGCAATTTGCATTTGTTTAATAAGTTTTGATTTTCCATGTGAGGATGTTTTGTCTCCCAAGTAAGACTGAAAAATTAAATGCAAGGAATAGGCTGAATTTTCAGTTTTTCATGTTATTTTCTAAAATTCATCAAACATTGTTTGGCATCTATTATAAATTTGTCACTATGAAGAATAAGAAAGGAATAAGATGTTACTTGTGACCTCAAGGAACTTTTGGTCTCAGTGAGAAGATGACTAACACTGTTGAAATACCCTTCCTCACACAGTATCAATATATGAGAATTACCTGAACCAATTCTCATTTACTCAGTGATTAAAAGGAATAAATCAGCCTCTTCTGTCCATGCCTTTTTTCTTAACATAAATGTATAGTCAATTTACTTAAACTTTGTATTTTCCAAATATTATCTGGTTTTAGGAGCTATCCAAAATTTAGATATAGCATTGAACTTGTCTCATGCAACTTGTAGTCTCATAGGAGGACATAATGAATACACAGATAATTAAAATACAAAAAATAAGCCTGTTATATTAGAATTGTTTTAGAGAGATGCAATAAAAGATCTATGGCAAGGTTTGACTAGAGAATGGGGATGTCTTCCTAGAAGAGCTGGCATTTGCTTCAGTCTCTAAATGATTTCAGTCTCTAAATGATGAATGTGTATTGGAATTTCCAACTTTCTGCAAATAATATACATTTTATCACCTAGGAGTGTTGGTTCTCTTTTAGTATCCTTAGAAGTTCCAACTTGTAATTGGAGGGTGTCGACTAGGATAGATATCCATATTTGTATAGATCTTGATGAGTAGGATTATACTCATGGCATGATTGAGACTGCCTTGATTTTCCTAGGCTTGTTTTTGGATTTGTATGACAGACTGGCAGAGGGAATTTCCCCCTGTTAGGGGCTGTGGAAAATTAATAATGGATTGTGAAATAAATTATTTCCTTAGTTCCACCAAGGAAAGACTAAAACAGCTTTATTCCAAACTTATGCTACATCCAACTTCTTCCTCAGGGTCTGAAAATGGGTTGGCATCGTTTGTCTTTGATAAGGATAAAAGGATTGACAGCCATAGTAAGCCTTGATTAAGGTGAGCTAAGCAGTCATCTTGAACTAACTTAAAGTACAGGTCTCTGGCCTCACAGGCTGGTAGAGGGTTTCTCTTATTCTTGTCTATACTATATCTGTGCTAGTTTTCTTAATTTCAAAAGTCTGAGCAGTAGACAGTGAGAGGAAGAAAAGTTCTGGCCTTCAGAGCTGGGTGGGCCTGTCTCTTCAGGATGACGCCCCTAAAGACCAGCCTCATAGTTAACTGCTTCCCTTAAGTCCTTTTGTTGGTGACATGATCATAGGAATCCAGGGAGAGCACACAGTTGGGAAAATCAGGAAAATAGTGGCACTTCTATGCAGAGACCAGGAGAGAGCTCCTTCCACTTCCAGGGTCAGGAAGAAAGTGCTAGTCACAAGACCAGCTACCACTCCCAGTTGCCCCTTCCCCCACAAACTGTCAGTCTTTTCAATATCTTCTCTCTCTAATAGTCCCCCTGTTGTTTGTTCCAACTCAGTGGCAGAAAGTCCAGAACTTGCTTTAGTTTTCCCTTCCACAATCCATATCTTGACCAATTAATTAAGAAATTAATTTAAAATTAAGAAATATTGCCTCTTGAGAATTTCAGTCCTTACAGGGCCCACACAAAGGAGATAGTTTTAATTGCCATTACCTGAACTAATCTAATAATATCTGATCATTCTAGAAGGGGGCATGTGTTCATAAAGGCCCAAGAAAGATATTATTAATAGAGTCATACCTAATAGGGGTCATAATATTATATAATTGACTTGACTTTTCTTGTCAAACTCATATATTATTAGTTTGAGAAAAATCAACTGAATCATATGAATTTAAGAAATCAGTTTTCATAGATTTCTTTGATTGGCCCAGTTGGGCACAATCCAGATTCAACGATTTATTAATTTATTCATTAAAAAATTTTTAGATCTTCAAAATGATTAATTTTATCATTTTTGGGCAAAAATCTCTTATCTAAAAAAATCAAATGATCATTGCTTTGTGAGTCATCATGAATTTATTCAAGCGTTTACTCAGTTCTGGGCACTGTACTAAGCAGTAGATATATAGAGAAACTCATATTCTAAAGGAGGAGCCAGACATTCAAATAACTAAATATATATATATATATACACATATATATATATATGATATATACAGAGCCAATGTAGGGTAATCTCAATGGTAAAGGAATTAGATGGTTGAGAAAAGTCTCTTGCTGAAAGTCAGATTTGAATTGTCTTTAGAGAAGTCAATAAAAGGAAGTATCAAAAACACTAAAAGAATGGGGGACAGTCAGTGCAAAGACCCAGAGACAGAAAGTGGAGTTTTGCATGTGAGGGTCAGCAAATAGGCCAATGGCTAAATCATCTTGTCTGTATTTGGAAACATTGGATTTGGAATCAGAAGATTTGACCTCGAACCCGGGCTACTCACCTAAGAGCTTGATAATCTTGGATGGGATACTTCATTTCTTTAAGGACCCAGGCTTCTCATCTGTAAAATGAGGAACTACATTACCTTCATTGTTCCTTCCAGATCTAAATGTCTGAGCTTAAAAAATGATATTATGGATGGACTTATAGAGCCATGGACTGCATGATCAAGAACTCTTAATACATTCTTAAGCAGTGATAATGTTAAGCAGTGTTAAGCATGGCAGAATCTAATCACATCGTGTACATTTCCAAAACCCAATATTTCATTTCTAAACAAATAAAGGGGAAAAAAAGCTCAACCCTGCCGTTTACTTGAATTATCAGAGATGCTACTGGGTTTATAAAGACAGTGTTAATTGGGGTGGAAAATTTGATTTTATGCTCTCTGGAAAACAATATGCAAGAGTTTGTTTTTGCTTTTGTTAAGATCAGAAAACCTCTTGCAGACCTGGGGGTGGGAGGACACAAGCTCACCCAGGAATGCAAAAAACTTTAGTAGCCTTACCACACTGCTTCCTTTGGCATTCTTTTAGAAGAGAAGAACTTATTATTTACATTAAACCCTTTGCAAATCCTTTTAGGAAGATCCACTAAGCAACACAGATTATTTTTTTTACTAATTAGCTTTGTGCCAAAAAATCAGAAAAAAATTACTTTTATATGCTATATTTTAAAATTTACTTAGGGCACAAAGCACTTGTTGTACAACCTTTTCTTTTCACTTACATGAATTTGAAATTCAAATTATAATTATGTATAGTGTTTCTCCATGTCATAAACAGTATAGTCTAGTGGCTAAAGAACTAGACTTTGATATGAGCAAGAAAGACTTGAATTCATGAGCCATGTCTGACACATACCAGTGATATGACCTGGACAAGTCAATTAATCTCTTAATGCTCTTAGTAACTTAAAAAAAATAACCCTTACTTTCAGTTTTAGTATCAATTTTAAGGCCAATCAGCAAGGGCTAGGCAATCAGGGTTAAGAGTAACTTGCTAGGGAGCAGCTGGGTAGCTCAATGGATTGATAGCTTGGCCTAGAGATAGGAGGTCCTAGGTTCAAATCTGGCCTCAGACACTTCCCAGTTGTGTGACTTTGGGCAAGTCACTTGACCCCCATTGCCTAGCCCTTACCACTCTTCTGCCTTGGAGCCAATACACAGTATTGACTCCAAGATGGAAGGTAAGGGTTAAAAAAAAAAAAGTAACTTGCCCAGGGTCACACAGATGGGAAGTATCTGACATCAGATTTGAACCCAGGACCTCCTGTCTCCAGGCCTGGCTTTCTATTCACTGAACCACCTAGCTGCCCTCTTTAAGTACCCCTTAGGACTAAAATGGATTGATAACCAGATGCTGACCTGTTTTGGCAGACTTTCCTCATTCAGGCGTTACCTAAACCAATTAAGTCACAACCCTAGTTCCTACTCTTCATGTTGCTCAGTGATGCCTTGGTGCTCATAGCACCAAGCAGAATTCAAACCATATCTAGTAATTCCTTTACCAGAAGCAAGTACCACAAAGCACACACAGGTCACAAAACATAGGACAAGGCAGGCGGTCACACAAGGAGTCCACTTAGTTGGTTCCAATTTTAGCTAATTATTCTTGTTCATCAGGCTGTTTTTCTTTAAGCTCCTGAAAGAATAAAGTTGTAAGCTCTACCTGCTTTAGGTCGGACCACAGCTGCTAAGTTATGCCAAGTTATCCCTAAGTTATGGCTCTAATAATAGACTTTAAATCAGTATTTGTTGATTTATTGTTTGGTTTATTAAAAGTATATTAACTTTCCATAAGAAATATGGAAATCATGGATCAGTGTATATAGTGGATAGAGGGCTGTGTTCAAGTTCTACCTTTGATATATTTTGGCTAAAACTGTGGATAAGTCATTTCACATACCTGTGCCTTAGGCAAGTCTCTAAGAAATGCTCATTTTCTTTGGGGAGAGAATTTCCATCCTGGGATTTTCCTTGGTCAATGAGGAAAGAAAAAGGAAAGGAAGGAAGGAAAAGAAAGAGGGAGATAGTGTGGGAAGAAGAAAGGAAAGACAGAAGGAAGGAAGGGCAGAAAGGAGGGAAGGAAGAAATGAAGGCAAGGAAGAAGGAAGGATGGGAGGAAGAAAGAGAGAAAAGAAGAAAGGAGTAGAGTAATAAAGGACAGACCCAGAGGAAGGAAAGAGGAAAAGTAAAGTCTATAAGCAAACCTTCATTCCATAAAGTCATTAGAATACTCTACTTCTCTTTGACCCTTTGACTCTTTTGACTCTTTCTATATATATATACACACACAGAAAAATAACAATCTCCCCAAACAAAAATAGAACAACTTCATGGATGATATTTCTTGTCCATTGTCCAATATTCTGGGCAGACACAATTTCATGTTAAAAGATCTGATGTGTGACTGTAAAGGTAAACTGTATCTTGACAGAAGCACAGATTCCTATTATTGAGTCCTAGATTTTTGCCTCTGGGGGGGAAATTGCTCAAGACACATTTGGGGTTTAATATGCACAGTAGCATTCTCTATATCACTTTCTTTCATTTAGACAATTGACTGAACGAAAGCCCTCATTTGTTTGTTATCATTTGCCCTTTTTCTAAGATATAAATGCTTATGCTGACAAGAACAGTGAGCTCTCACAAGTCCATATGATCTGGCTGGAGGACCCTTGTGGTTTGTAGATGACCTTAAAGATCATCTAGTCCAGAGGTGTCATTCTTAAAGAGAACTAGATTCCTGCCAGCCTCACATCAACTTAGAAAACCACAAATTCACATCGTCTTTGTTCTATTTTTAATTACGTTATTAGACATTTCTCAATTACATTTTAATCTAATTTGATCTGTACTTTGGCATTTTGTGGGCTGTTTGCTGCCCTGGAGTGGGCACTTTGATACCTCTTCCTTACTTTACAGTTAATGAAACTGAGTCTCAGAGAGCTTCAAAATGTTTCCCAAGGTCATGCAGGCAGCAGAGTTGAGACGTGGAAACACGTTTTCTGTCTCTCTCCACAGCAAAATGCTGCTTATCATGCTACCATACGGCAAAGTCCTGGGTAGTGCAGGCAGGGGAAACATATGAAAGGAGTGTCTTCTCATCTCAGTATGGGGGGATTTATGCATGCAACTCACATTAGTGTTAATGGGAGTTACATGTATAAATCCCAGCCCTTCAACATGATAATACATAATATATCCCTTAATTTTTAATTCACTCGGGTCTCAATTTTAAAGCATTTTCTTGTAGTTTGTCCTAATTATAATCATTTTTAATGACAGCTTAAAAATTTCACCCAACTGTCTTATCACATACGGTACTTAATTTCTCAAGTGAACAGTTTTACTGTACACTATTCTGGGAATTTTAAGAACTAAAACATAAAAGGGGAGAGAGGACTTTGTATACTGAGCCTAGATGTTAATTGTTCTAATATACATAAAGAGACTAAAGCATATTCTTGAAGTGTGTGGCTGGCCTTCCTGCAGAGCCTCCTCTGACCTCTTTCAAGGGGGAATCACAAAACCCTAGAGGGAAAGAAGAAGAAAAGGAATATTCTTACCCCCTCCTCTTCTTGCTGGGTTCTGCCCAAAAGAGAACCACTATTGAATATTCATTGTTGAATAGATGATTCCTTGTTTGCTTAGTCCAAAGTGGGAACTGTCCAACCAGAAACACTATGCAGGTGCCATTGGCTTTGTTGGAAGTTGGTGGGGAATGAGGTTGGGAGAGGAAGAGTGTGGGGCACAGGTTAGGCAGTGTGGCTTTTCTCTGGTCACTCAGAGGGATAGTGAATTGCAATATACAGATAGGCAATTTATTTTCAGGAAAATACAAAGGAGCACAATTTAAGAAAGGATTACAATTTTTTTTTCACTTAATGAGCAATAATTTTCTATCTTCCTAATTCCCCCCTGGGGAAAACAAACAAAAACCTTGTAGTAAATACGCCTTCCCAAGCAAAACAAATTCTTACATTTGCCATGTGTGAGAATATATGTCTTATATGACATTGAGACTATCAGCTCTTTGTCAGGAAATGGGTGGCATTCTTCATCCTCTGTCTACTGCTACCATTGTTGGTCATTATGTTGATCAGAGTTTTTAAGTAATAAGGATTATTTAAAAATAAACTCTGTATTTCCTGGAAGAGACACAAACATGCTCGTTTCTAGAAAACAATAAAGCATTAAAAAAAAAGAAAGAAAGAATCCAAAGTCCAAGGAAACCTGTCTTGTGATTTAGCAAACCCTCTTTTGTTACCTGAGGGACTATCTTTCTTCTTTTCTCCCTCTACTTTAACAGCTGCCCTTGGGCTTTTAGATCTTGGGTTGCAGAGTCTGAGTACAAGAGTTTCCTTTCATCTTACAGTTATGGACCAACTATGTATGTGGTCAGATCAGGGAGACTATAACTGTTCTAAGATGCCGTTCTGTGAAAAATTCAAGTATCCTCTTCTTTGGCTTCTGGTAGACAATATAATTGATTTATTAACTGATTTTTCATTTTTCAATTGATTGCCTTAGTATTCTTTAGATCACATTTTTAGAAAGACAGGCAATTGATGGGATGAAACGAGGAAACCAGGACCTAATTAGATTCCCCATATTATTATTTAAATCAATGTCAGGAGTTGATTGGATAAGTTTCTATGGGGTTTTGAGTTTACTTTTATGGATCTGATGTCATGTCCTGTTTGTGAAAGCCAGGAATAGTCTAGGAAGTTTGGCCCTTTGGGATGCAAGTTTGTTAGCTACTCTGCACTATTGGCAGAGCCTCCTTCTGGGTCCTTCTTTTGCTTTATTTTGAGGAAACTCAAATTATTTGGATCAAAGATTAAGAGCTGAGTATTAGGGTCAAAACTTAAGAACTGATGAGTAGGGACATCAATTTATATTTGGAACAAGTCTTAGAAGCCCTCCAGTCCAATCACTTTGTATACAGAAGCGGGAACTGGGGCAGAGGAAAGTTAAGTGAATTGATAAATATCACTGATACAGTAACTGCATGAAGTGAGATTTAAATCCAGGTATTTATTATTCTAGGTCTAGTGCCTTATTTACTACACTATACTACCTCTTTTTTCTCTTGGGACTTGAATTGTGAAATCACTGGCATGGGGAACTCCTAGTGTAGACCATTATCTACTTAATAATGTAGAGTCCTAGAGCACTGCTTGTGAGGCCCTTAGGCACTTATTAAGTATTTTCCAAGATAACATACAGAATATCATAGCTGGGGCTTGAACCCATGTCTTCTGCCTTAGCCAATCAATTAAAATGTGTTAAAGGTCATAGAAACATCCAAATATTTAAAGAAGACTCTAGAACCAAGGTTTTTCATTTTGTTCATGCCATGGATCTCTTAAATTAATGGACTTCTCAGAAAAATATTTTTAATTTGTAAACCTTAAAATTTCTTAGACTTATGAATGTTGGAAATTTCCCGATTGGGAAATTTCATACTTAAAAAAATCTCCTACTGATAGTAAGAACTCTATTGGAATATGAAACTCCTTGGCATGGGAGGATCCTTCTCCTCCCTATTTAAGACTACTTTAGGACAGAAACCTTTTGCTAAACAATGGAAAGGGCTTTGACCTATGCTTAAGCATAGAACAGGAAGTTCTTTGAGTCATGATTGATTTTAGAATTGATACAACAGAGATACTTGGAATGACAGAACCAGGTCTTAGAAACTACAATCTCCACCCTACTCAGAGTAACAGGATTTAGGAAGGGCTGCAGCAAAGATCAAGATTTAATTATTTGAGAATATGACCTTCAACAGACATGTGCAAAGGTGGCAGACCTCTGGGCGGTCCTGGGTTAAGCTAGAGCCACCATTGGCACAGGGGAGACATCGACAGTGATTGGTAGATGGGAGAACTGAGGGGAGGGAACTTAGATTTTTGGCTTAAAGATAGAGGGGATGCTCTGAAGGAGGGCTGAGAGGAGAGAGGTCCTGGAGGGAGAGCTCCTGGAGAGGTCTTGAAGGAGGCTGTGGAAGGAGAACTCAGGAGGAGTCAGGAGGAGAATTCTCTGGAAACATTTCTTGAAAGGAGGCTCTCTTGAAGTTGGACCTGAGGTTGGCATGAGAAGCTTTACCTAGAGAGATCTTGGGTGGGTGATAAAACCAACTGACTGATTTATCTCTTAGGACTGAGGTCTAGGCCTTATTGGCTTGAGACCCTTCACCCTTCATTCTTATTCCTTTCTTACTTTCTCCCTTTTTCTATTGATTAATCAGTGTATTATAAATTAAATTTCTCTATAAAACCCAGTTGGCTTGGGCATATTCATAAATTGGGAATATATTCCCTGGCGACCATCTTATATTTACATAAAACCAAGACACAGTAGAAAACATATTTCAGCGGTCATAATTGTTATATATTTCCCTTGCTTCCAAACATTTTAATTATCACAGTGTATGGCTTCCACTCTCTTATCTACAACTATTTAATGCTCAAAACTATTTTAAATCTAACAAATTATAATAAATAACTCATTTTTTTTACAGCCACATTCAGGAATCCTTTGAAATTTACCATTCATTCTAAAGTTAAGAACTCCTCTTCTCAAATTTACCTCAATACTTCCATGTATTCATGACCTTAAGAATTTGCTAATTGATTGATTAAAACAGGGAGGTCTAGGTTTCAGTCCCACCTCTGATAAAATGGCTATGTGATATTGCGCAAGTTATAAACCTCCATGTGCCAACAGGCACCTCTCTATGGTTCTAAATGGTGGGCACTCCACATACCCATGATTTCCCAGATCTAGTCCAGGAGGGAAGAGATAGGACAAAACAGTGGCCTTTGTTCCATCAAGAAATTTGGGATTGCTAAAAGCACCACCCAATTTCTCAAAGATAATCCTCTTTATTTTGAAAACACGTCAGAGTTCATCGAAGTTATGTTTTGGAAGAAGTATAATGGATGTGTTGGAGTCAGGAAGTCTAAACTCAAAGCTTGGCTTACATTCTCACTCACTGTGTGACACTGAGCAAATCTCTTCAACTCTGGGCTTCCATGGCCTCAAAGATTCCATTCCCACTCTAAATCTAGGCTCCTATGGGTCATACTTCATCAGGAGGTTTGGAGATCATAGCCAGTGAGGCAAGACAGTGGCTAGAGGACTAGAACTAGAAGATTCCCTGAGCTTGTCTAGCCTAAGACCAGATACCTAATACTTGTGTAACGGTTTGTCTACCTGAATTTCCACATCTCTAAAACGGGGATAATAAGAGCATTTGGCTCCCAGGTTGAGGATAAAAGGTGATAATAATTATAAACTTTAAGCATGATAAAATGCTAGTTATTACGCCTTCCAAACCACCCCTGTTCCCCCTAATATGAAATCTTTTGGTAATAGAATTTTTTAAAAATCCCATTATCATCAGGGCTGTCCTCATGTGTGGCAGAGTAGGTGGTCACCCACAGTGTAGATGTCGAAGGGTCACCAGAAATCCCTCTACCAAAAAAGAAAAGAAAACAGCCCTCAACCCCTCTCCCTCCCAACCTCTTCCTGATGCCTGACATTTCACAGACAACTCTGGAATGGAAAGTGTGCTGGCTGCCTGAGAGAGGAGGACCTTGGCCCCCAAACGGTTTCTTTGGTAAGACTGTGGTTAATAATTACCAATGGTTACTACAAAAAAGGTTCTGTTTCACAGGCAAAGTAAACGGGGCTGCCCTAGCAGCCAGTTTCCTTCTTCCGTACAAGAAACAACACTAATCATAGAGACTCCGCACACACAAACATTTTAAAGCTGTCATAAAAACCACTCACCAGTGGGTATTAACATGCATTTCATCATGAACTTTATATTGAAAGTGACATTTTGGAGGCAAATTTGGCAATGATTTTCCCCTCTATAGTTTGGGTACATCTAGCTCTAGTATAACTGAGGGGGGTTGGGGGGATAAGCAGCATTTCCCCAAATCATTTTCCTCCTCTCGTGTTCATGTGCCAGATGGAAGGAAGGCACAAACACTTATCCGTGTGTGTGCGCGGTCTGTCTTCACTTCCTTTTGGGAAAGGACCAGGTTTTTTCAGGGTGCTACATGGAAAGCTTAGCACTCCTGTGTGCATGTGTCTGTCTCCAGTGTGTTGTGTATACATACATGTGTAGTTTCCTTTGACTTCTTAAGGGAAAGGTCTCTGGGCTTTTTGTCATGGTGGATGGTCAGAGTCCAACATTTACCCAAATAAGTTTCCTTCTATTCTGCTCATGTGCCAGATGGAATGAAGGCACAAACATTTTTCCCCTTTTCTTTTTCTTGGATGCATCTCTCCTATCTATGTGCGTTTGCGGTCTGTCTTGACTTCCTTTGGGGAAGGGAACAGGTTTCCCTATGTGCTACATATAGGGCCAGTATCAGGAATAGCAGTATGATTGCCACCAAACGGGCCTGATATTGGCCTTGGTTCAGGCAGCCCATGGTTAATGGAGAGAGAGCAGGCTTCAGAGCCAGGGAGACCTGGATTCAAGTTCAACCTCTGGTGCACACTAATGGTGGGACCCTGGGCAAGAAGACAATTCATCTTAGTGGGAAACTCTAAAATTATAAATTCCAGAAAAGGTGTTGGACTGTATGTATTGGTAGTGGGAGTTTTCTCATCTGTGAGTCCTCTACCCCAGTGAAATCATAGGCTCAGTATTTATCTCTTTAAGGAGGGGAAAAGGGAAGAAAACAAGCACTTATTCAACACCTAAAACACTAACATTATTTCATTTGATATTCACAACAATCCCTATGAAATAGGGCTATTATTATTCCCATTTGTCATTTGGGGAAACTAAGGCGGAGTTTAAGTAACTTGTTCAGGGTCACACAGCTAGCAAATGTCCGTGGTCAATTTTGAACTTGGGTCTTCTTGACTTCAGGTTCGGCTCTCTTTCCATTGTGCTAGCTGGCTGCCTATATGTAATTGCAGAATATATAAGATCTAATATAGACTATTATATATGTTCAATATATATGGGGCTATCTTTTACCTTTCCTTGTATCCCCAGTACTCATGTAGCACAGTGTCTCTAACAGGGTGAACGCTTAATAAATATTGATTGATTGATTAAGTCTCTCACCTGATTGTCACAAGTATTCTGGGAAATATTTACCACAAGTATTTTTCTTCCCATTTTACAAATGAGTAGCTGAGGTTCAAAAAAGGGGAGCAATGGGAAGGGCTCTGTATTTGGAGGCAAAAGATCTTGCTTAGAGTCTGACTCTCTATCTAGGCAGCTCTGCCAGGGACAGGTCATGCAATTTTACCAAGCTTCAGTTCTACATCTCAATCAATGCATTCCTCATGATCATACAGGCAGTGAAAGATCTGGATACAAGGGCTGAACCTAGAATTTCTTGCTGCCAAATCAAGTATACGATTCGACATTCCAAGATTTCTTGCAGAAGGGAAATTTATTATTGTCATGTTTATTACTTCTGTAGTTGAGGGAGAGTCTGGCTTTCTTGGTGTATTCCAGTGATGGGAAAGAATCGTGGGAAGGAACCTGGAGAGCTGGGAGGACCTGAGAGGCCATCTAGTCTAACCCTCTCATTTCATATAGGAGGCAGAAAGAGTTTTGATTCTTGTCTACAGTCACGGAGCTATTAAAAACTTGTGAGGGGACTATGACCCCATATTCCTGATGCCAGCGGACAGTTCTATCCACATCTCCAAAGTGTCTCTCTTTAAGGGAAGGTTTGGTTCTTGTCATTCCTATGAGGGACACACCTTGCCACCCATCCAAACCTTAGTGGGAACCTGTGGCCTTTGTATATTATGGAGGACAAAAATTACTGCCAAAATATTAGCTCTGGAATATTGTTTTCTATATTAAAAAAAAAAAACCACTTTACAATGAGAAGTATGATAATGCCCAATGGTGAACAGTTTTAATAATAGCTTTAAACCATTTGTGCAGTGCCTCCATTGTTGGGGCTGCTTCTCTTATGGCCCAAAGAAATTGGCTGCTGGTACCCACGGTCTATTCTCACTGTAACTATAAAATCAATCCTCAAGAGAATTTTAAGTCTTCTTGAATTGCTTTTTAGCACAGACTAAGGAAGTAAAAACTCCAACACTGCCTAGTAACAAGCAGATCACTGGGTAAAGCCAGAATCTCCTGGCTAAAACCCAAACAATAACAGCAAAATGTGGGCCATAGGAAAAAGTGTTTTAAAAGGTGTATTGGGCCAATACCATACTGTGAATCATTATTAATTAAACGAGTATGGTGGTTGCTTTCCTAAACCAAACACAACCAAAGACCTCTTGATTCCAGCTTTACTTTTGACTGAAATCTTGGGCAAATCACTTCACTTCTCAGGGCCTGAGTTTCCTTTTTATTAATAGGAGAAGGTTGGGGTAGATAATTTATAAGTTCCCTTCTAGCCAGGAGTTTGCACACTGGTTAAATTTTCAGTATGAACATACACATCTTGGAAATAGGCAAATTTTATAAATCGGAGCTCAATTTATTGTTATTAATTATCTGGATTCAAGAAAGTGATGGAGAAATATTAATAATGTAGATTAGACTCAAAATGTATCATGCATTCGTTTTTTGTAGAGAGCTGGTTGTTAAAAATTTACCAGTACACATATTTCTAGACCTCTTTTATCCTTTGGGATTATGGGAAATATCCTTAAATCTGTGTTTTGATAATGATGATCATGGTTCTGTCCCCTCATTTTATGATCAAACGAAAATATTTACTTAAACAACTTCATATCTGCTTATGTTTGTTAATAAATATACATTTATTCCCTTCCATATATGCATTTGTCCATTAAATCTGATTTCTCCCCAAATAAGCTTTATTTAAAGTTGCTAAATTCAAAGTTGCTCCTCTAGGAAGCAGATGTCTTTGTTCTTTGATGAAATTATGGAATAATCTGTATCTAATTTAGTTCAAAGTCTGGTGATTTGTATCCCAAACCCACCTGGTTTAAATATCTATAAGAACAACAACTGGTATTTTATATAAGTCTTTAAGGATTACAAAACACATTACTTCCATTATCTTGTTTCATTCTGCAAAGAACCACTGTGAGGTAGGTAATACAAGTTGTTGTTCCTACCCATTTTTATCAATATTGGACACTAGGGCACAGAGAAGTCAAGTACCTTGTCTGTGGGTCTCACAGAACTAAGAAATGTCAGAGGTGGGATTTGAACTTAGGTCCTTCCTAACTTCCAAGTCCAGTGTCAGTTAGCAGGCTTTCCAACTTATTAAGTACATTAGGACAGTGTTTTATATGAGCAATAACTTCCGAAGACCCTCCCTTCATGTAAGTTGAAAATCATGTATAATAGTGAACCCCGTTCTCTTGTAAATATTTCTTATCCAAACATACCCTAGACATGTTGTAAATTTTCTTAGCCTTGTTAGAGCTACCATCATCGTTACTCATGTACTTGGGGGAAACAAAGAGAAGCACTGCTCTGATGAGTACAATGACTTGCTACAAACTACAACTCTGGACCAAGAGTGAAATGGCAGTTAATGTTTGGTGTGAAACAATGTGATAACGCATACTAATACTTCTCAGAGTGAGAATGAATGTGATTGGGTGAACTGCTGTGAGACTTTATGTTGTTTGGGAAAATGGTACAGATTAGGAAATAATTAAAAAGTTTATGTTATTTATTTTTCTGCATTTATTTTTTTCCATTGCTAATCACATACCACTGAATTCAAGTGTTGAGTTTGGGTTAAATGAGGTCCTACTGTGCATATATTGTTTGTACATAGTTGTTGGCAACTTATGTCTCCAATAAACTGAGAGCTCTTTGAGAGCAGGGACTGTCTTTTGCCTTCTTTTAGGTCTCCAATGTTTAACAAAGTGCCTGGCACATAGTAGGTACTAAATATATGCTAGTCATCTGATTTCCTTTTGTATCACCTTGCCTCTGAATTCACACTGCATTTTAAGAAAACTGAATGACACAGAACTTGGGGCATCTGCTTTCTTCTGAATGCTGAGGTGTGCAGTGTGAGATGCTGTGGGGAGTTGTCATTTTGACTTAAATCAGAAATTGATTAAAAAATCATATTATGCGAAGGACCAGAAGGGCACCATTTTAGCATATTGATTACACTTTTTGAACTCATTTTTTCCCTAACCACTGCTTGCTAGTTCTTTGATCTTATTTTATTTTTATTGATGTCTTTTTGACACTTTGGTCATTTCATAGATAGTGTGCTCCACTGGTATACTCTCAGTGTCTGGAGAGATTGAGAATGTTCTTTAGCACACAGGGTGGATCACATTTGATGATTTCATGGAAGAACATGGACAACAATTGTGTAGGATCCCCATTCATGGACTGAGTTGTGGACTTTAGTGTTACAAGTTGCAAAGTGATGAAATCAAAGATCCTTTGAATATTCATGAATCATTATCAAATATAATGCCCCAAATTCTCCCTTATTTGATAGGAAGAGAAAAATGGATAAAACAACCACATCTGACAGTGTATCCAATATTTTGCAACCATAAACTACCACTTTTCTAACAAAAGGAGGAAATAATGTCCCATTATTATCTGTTTTCCAGGGTCAAAACTGGTCAATGGAGTAGTCTGAGATTAGTTAATTTTTAGGGTTTTTTCTTTTATGTTATTGGAGGCATTATTTACATAGTTCTTTTAGCTGTGATCACTTCATTCTCCATCAATTCATATGCCTTTATATGCTCCTCAGAAATCCTCATATCTTTTCTTACATTAAAATAACATTTGATTACATTTATATATCAAAATTTAGTGTTTCCTCAATTTATATATACCAACTTTCTTTACGATTCTCCTCTTTCCTTCTATTTTCTTTCCTTCTTTTTCTTCCTTCCCTCCCTTCCTCTTTTCCTTCCTTCCTTCCTTCCTTCCTTCCTTCCTTCCTTCCTTCCTCCCTCCCTCCCTCCCTCCCTCCCTCCCTCCCTCCCTCCCTCCCTCCCTCCCTGCCTGCCTGCCTGCCTGCCTGCCTCCCTCCCTCCCTCCCTCCCTCCCTCCCTCCCTCCCTTCCTTCCTTCCTTCCTTCCTTCCTTCCTTCCTTCCTTCCTTCCTTCCTTCCTTCCTTCCTTCCTTCCTTCCTTCCTTCCTTCCTTCCTTCCTTCCTTCCTTCCTTCCTTCCTTCCTTCCTTCCTTCCTTCCTTCCTTCCTTCCTTCCTTCCTTCCTTCCTTCCTTCCTTCCTTCCTTCCTTCCTTCCTTCCTTCCTTCCTTTCCTGCCTTCCTGCCTTCTTTCCTTTGTCTCTCTTCTGTTTTTATATAAAGGAATCTATTTAGAGTTCCATTTAAACTACATGACACTCAGTTAGTTATATGCCAAAAGATGAGGTTGAGCTCATCAGATTAAGTTTTGATAGGACATCCTAGGGTAATACAAACAAGTCATTCCCTTCCAATAAGAGTTACTATTGTAAAATTTGGGAAGCCATTTCAGCAATGATAAACAACCCTGAGGATCTGAGTATTTATTCTAGGCTTCTTATGATGACATATTTTTATAACACTTGTCTGACTGCCAGGAAATGGCAGGCTTTCTCACTCATTAAACAAAATTAAATAGGAAAAAATTCTGCTTTTAATCTTCTATAATTTTGATATGGCCATGAACTAATATGCAATTGAAAATTCATAGTCCACAAGTAATCAAGAGGTCATGTTGAGCTGAACTCATTCACATTTTCAAAATTTTATGGATTGCTAAAAGAAAGAGCTCTGATATGGAAGAACCATTTTATACTTCTTAAGAATCTTTGTTTTTGTAAATCTTTATGTTCAGAGAAAACTTTTTTTAAGAACATAGAAGATCAATTGGTGATATTGATTACAAGAAACTGAAAAGCTTTGCATTAATGAAATCAATGCAGTAAATCTGATGAAGCAGTCACCATCTGGGAAAAATATCTTTGATAAAATAATCTCATAATATTCAGTTATTCAAGATATATTAGTAATGAACATGAATCTATGAGAGGACAATTTGCTAAAGCTGAAGTTGTTAAAATATAGGAAATAAATCTCAAAAAGAATTGCAGGTAATATATAAAAGATTATTCAAATTCAAGAATAAAAAGAAATACACATTATATTGACCAAGATAATAATAGGTAGAAAAAGACAATGTGGGAGCCACTATGGAAAAAGAAGCAAAGTAATACATAGTTGGTAGAGTTCTGTATTGGTCTAATTATTTTTTTCATTTTTCATTTTTTTGAACCCTTGCCTTCCATCTTAGAATCAACACTAAGTATTGGCTCCAAGACAGAAGAGTGGTAAGGGCTAGGCAATGAGGGTTAAGTGACTTGCCCTTAGTCACATAGCTAGGAAGTGTCTGAGGCCAGATTTGAACCTAGGACCTTCCATCTCTAGGCCTGGCTCTCAATCCACCTAGCCACCCAGCTCTTCCCTGGTCTAATCATGTTGGGAAAAACATTTGGTGCTAAAAAATTACTAAAATATCTATATATTTTGACTCATATTTCAATCCTAGGCATCTACCCTAAATTTACCATATATATCTAAATATTCACTGTATTACATGTAAAAATTGAAATTAATGTGCAATAATAAAAATAATATATTTTAGGAGATTTATTAGTGATCATTAGAAATTAAGGAATAAAAAAGATACAATATAAAGATCATGTGCCCATGGCTGATCAGTCATTCCAAAATGCCTGCCTTACTGCTACCAATCTCGGGACAGGAAGTAAACAGGTGGGACCCTCCATGTCTCCGCCTAAAATCTCCTGTCTATAGGAAGTACATAATGACAGGAAGTCAATAGGATCCCAGGAAATGTAATTATTTTTTAAGGTAACAGATTTTTCAATTATACATCACCCCCTGAGATCCATGGAAGACTAGTCTCTCCAATGGATCTTGTAAACATAACCAACTTTGAAATTACAATAATTTGTGTATAAAAGGAAAAGAGAACAAAATCAATGATTGCTGGGCACATTGACAAAACCCATTTAGGGGGCAGTCCCCTTCAGCATAAGAGTATACAACAAAATAAATTCATATAACCCCACAAAGTTCAAATCACCACATCCCAAAGTTCACTCTGGATCTTCTGGTGCAGCATGTGGTCTATGGAGGCTTCTTCATGGTGTCTTCTCCAAACAGTTAAATTTCTGGATTTGGAGAGGCAGTATTTTTCTTATCCTAAAATTACTCTCAAAAAGAATTTAAACTTTGCATTTTCGAATAATAATACATTCCCCCCTGAAGAGGATATTGAAAAACACAGGGATCACTTAGGGATACGTGGCTGATTTGTGAGGTTCATGAATCACTTGGCAAGATAAATCAGAAACATCAAAAAATTCAAATAAAAGAGAAACAATAACTTCTGGATGAAATATAGATTATCAAAGTCTTATGTGTAAACATTTTTTAGTAAAGAAAAAAATCTATAACAGGTCCTTGAATCAGGGCCCAATTAAAGTGATTTAAGCAAGTATGCATTTACCCAATCAGCAGCCAGGACTACAGAAAGTTTTGCCACACAATGAAAGACAGAATAGGGACTAGATTATAGGAACTAGGTAGGAGCCAAATTTGAGATACTTGGTAGAATGTGGGACAAGGAAGACCTGCCTTTGATATATGTCAAAATAGCCACAACCTTGAACCCCAAACAAGTTCAATTGCTCTTTTCTTGGCTCAAAATTTCATCAATCCCATTCATATTGGTTGGTCTCTTTGACCTTGTGCTTGATTGGCACTATGTAGTTTAGTTTTCTGCTTCTTTGCACTGTACAATGGCTTTTTTTGTATTTCCTTCTCTTGGAATAAGAAAGCAATAATTTATTATTAAATTAAGCAAAGTCCCATAATTTTTTTTAAACAATCAGTGGCATAATTTTTGTAGTCTAAAGTTTTTTGGGTATGCATTAATATTAGAACAAATGTATTTTAAACTTATATTACTGCAAAATAAAAAATTAAAAATCTCAATACTGTTGACATGTGCTTCAAATACAAAAAGGAGAGGAAAAATAAAACTCAGATACTATATTGCACATGCAAGGGAAAACAATAATAAAAAAGTTTAAAAAGTAAAAAGATATGTAGTTTACAATCACTGACATGGTTTCTCACCAAAAATATGAGATCCATTTCCCTTTTAACTTAACCACTGTTTGAGTACAAATGATTTTCAGAATAAAACAGAAATACAGTAGATAATGCACATTCAAAGAAGTATCAAAGTCCCCAAAATTCACAATGGCCCAACTAATTACAATAGCAAACAAATCCACTATCATATTTTATATAAGTTGCTGTAAAAAACAAACAAAAACAACCTATGAACTCTTCGATATTTGTCACAATTTTTATAGATGTAGCAAATCTTTCAACATTGGCAAATATATTTTAAATCTAGATTGTTCTTGTAGAAGTAAATTAAACTGAAGTCTTTTTTTTTTTTTTGGTTTCCTGCTTCATAGAAGCACCTTGGTAGGAACATCTCTTTGGTCCTCTACCTTTAATACAACATTCTTTATAATATATAATGGAGGAAGGTTTGGGGTGATGAAGGAAACAGGATCTAGGAGAGAAAGTTTATGTTTAGGGTTGACTCAGAGAGAGGAGAGGGGGGTTTGAAAATTATTCCCCTTCAGCTTTCCCTCCTTAGTTATAGGTGTTCTCACAAATTTGTTCTTTTCCCTCTTGTTCCCTCTCCACTACTAGAGACTTAAATGCTTCTTCTTGAGAAGCTGTCTCTCCCCCTTGAAGCTATTCACTCACACATGATTAAAAATCTAGGGAAAGGATAACTACTTTAATGTCAATTAACTCAATCAGGGTAGTACAAAGGAATGCCCGACAGGGAAAAGAATGGGAAAGGAAAGTGGGGAAAAGGGGTCCCATTCTCTAGTTAAATCCCTTTCCCTCCCTCCTCAAGTTTTGGGGGAACTCAGGCTTTGGTAACCTGAGCTTTAGAAGAGTAAAAACTTCTTTTCTTCCCCTTCCCCCTGAGGAAAATTGCAAGGGAGCAGTATGTTTCCCCAGCCATGTGGAGAGGGAGTTAGGAGGCTAATTGTTGCCTAAGGAAAGCACACCACAGTTTTTACCAGCTTCCTGGAGAGTGGGTTCAAGGACTCCTAGCTCCTCAGCAGCAGCTACCAGTAGGAATGAAGTAAGGGTTGGGGCCAAAGCTGAAGCAGGAGCAGGAGCAGAACTAGGAGCAAGAAGCATAGACAGCAGCAACCAAAGGCACCAGTGAAGAATGAGGAACGCAGACTCAAGCAGATGGACAAGAGAAGCAGCTAATTTCTTCTTAGCCAAGTGTCCTGGACTAAGTTCCTCAAACTAGTAGTAGCCAGTAGGGAGGGCAACTGGCAAAAAATAGGGTAAGGAAAAAAAAACAAGAACACACAAACTGGCAGGAGCAGGGCAGCAGCTCAGGTAGAGAGTTTGGATTTCTCTCGATGTTTGAGGGGAGGGTGGGGTGGCGAAAAGCCTTGGCAGGAGAAATGTGACTTAAAAAACATTTATCCCGGCTATCTTTAAAAGAATTGAAAGTTTTTCTCATCCCTTCATGCTTGCCATCAATGTAAAAGTTAAAATTTAATCTCAAAAATAAAAATGTTATATTTTAAGGGATTCATTAATGATTGTTAGAAATTAAGGAATAAAGAGGATACAAAATAAAGACCATGTGCACATGGCTGATTAGCCAGTTCAAATGACTGCCTTACTACCACTAAGCTTGGAACAGGAAGTAAAGAGGTGGGACCCTCCACGTCCCTGCCTAATATCTCCTTTCTACAGGAAGTACATAATAACAGGAAGTCATTGGGCTCCTGGGAAATGTGGTTTTTTTAGGGTAACAGTTTTTCAATTATACATATAGGTATCACTTCCACATCATGATTTTCCCTGTTATGATTTTGATATTTCACTGGCCACTATGAGAAATTAAATGGGAATGGTTTTTGGAATGTTGTAGAAGTTGCAGATAACATGTAAAGATTAGCAAATGATACAGAAATATTTTGGAGATTATGTAGTTTGTTACCAATACTTAACCAAGATTTTACAATAAGGTAGTATAAATACCCCATAAGAGAAAAAGAAATAATTCAGACCTCCTCTGGTATGAAAGGCTAAAAACTTTTACATAGATTTTTCAGTTAATGGAAGTGCTGTGCTCCTAATCCCCACTATGTTGAAGAGACACCTATACTTCCTGTCAGTACATAAACTCAAATGAAGTAGATTCCCATCAACTGAGGAATGACTAATCAAATTGTGGAACATAAACATAATGGAATATTACTGAGCCATTAGAAATTATGCATATAAAGAAGTCATAGAAACATGAGAAAACTTTGGTAAACTGTTACAAAGTGAAGTATTCAGAAGCAGGAAAGTAGTATACACAATGCCTACAACACAACACATGGAAAGAACCTTAAATAAAAATGAATTCTGGCTACTTACAAAAATGGTCAAGTTTTGCCCCAGTAAAGACCTGAGAAAAATCTTTCCCCTTCCTTGTTTAAATGGGATAATATTGGTATGGAATATAGCATTTCGTGTATTCTTAGACTTTATCAAGATGTTCAGTGCTTTTACTGAACTCTGTTTTTCTTTTTTTAATGTTACCAGGGATATCTCAGTAGAGATTTAAGGGAAAATGAGATCTATTTAAAATTATTGCATTGTAAAACCTGAATACATCAATAAAAGTAAATCTACTAGCAACTACAAAATTAATAAGAATAGAAAAATAAAATAATTTTCAGTTTGCTTATTTATGAGTTTTGTGAACTTAATGATTCAAAAAGTATTTCATATAACTTTAGGGAAAAAATTTACATTTTCATAAACCTGGCCTATTTAATCTTCTTGAAAATTAGATAAATCTTCTTAGGAAAGTAAAAATGGGGAGATTTCACTTTGTATTTTAGTTTCATAGATTCTGAGGATAGTAAATGGATGAAAGTTATAAAAAATTAAGATTCAATGACTTTAGTTAAAAATTATGTAGGGTCTATTAAGTTTCAGAGTATCGGAGATACACAAATACTAAAATTATACAAAGATAAGTAAATATAAAGTAAATAAAAAGTAATTTCAAGAGGAAAAGAGCATTCAAAACTAGAGATTCCAGCACTTAGCTCTTCTTCCAAGTTCACTGCCTCACTCCTGCAGTTGAATCCCTGAGACAAGATGGTGACGGTCAATGGATTTGACCATATTGGATGCCTAGTGACCAGGGCAGCATTCAACTGCAATGGAATAGAGCTTGTGGCCATCAATGACCTTTCAGTGACCTTAACTACATGATTTACATGTTCCAATATGATTCCGCCCATGGCAAGTTCAAGGGTACTGTAAAAGCAGAGAATGGAAAACTGGTGATCAATGGAAATCCATTACCATTCACCAACAGGATTTTGGGATTATGAGATCCCACTAACCTTAAATGGGGATATGCTTTAGCTGAGTACATTGTGGAGTCCATTGGCATCTTTACTACCATGGGAAAGGCTGGAACTCACTTGAAGGTCATTATCTCTGCCCCTTCTGCTGATGCCCTAATATTTGTAATGGTGGGGAACCATGAGAAATAAGATAATTCCCTCAAGATCATCAGTAATGCCTCCTGTACTACAAACTGATTGGCCCCCTTGGCCCAGGTTATTCATGACAACTTCGGCATTGTGGAAGGACTCATGAACACAGTCCATGCTATTACTGCTACCAAGGAGACCGTAGATGACCCCTCTGGCAAACTGTGGTCTGATGGGTGTGGTACTAACCAAAATATAATTTCTCTTCCACTGGTGCTGTCAAGGCTGTGGGCAAGGTCATACCTGACCTTAAAGGGAAGCTCATAAGCATGACCTTTCATGCTTCTACTCCCAATGTGTCTGTGGTGGATTTGACTTGCCTCCTAGAGAAAGCTGCCAAATATGATGATACTAAGAAGGTGGTGAAATAAGCTACGGAGGAATCCTTGAGGGGCATCTTAGGCTATACAGAGGACCAGGTTGTATCCTGTGACTTTAACAGTGACACCCACTGTTCTATTTTTGATGCTATTGCTGGCATTGCCCTCACTGACCATTTTGTCAAGCTCATTTCTTGGTATGACAAAGAATACAGTTATTGCCACAGTCTAGTAGATCTCATGATGTACATGCCTTCAAGGAATAAGTGGAAAACCATGGATCTTCATCCCCAGCCAAAAAAGAGTAATTCCACCACTGGAATACATCCATAACCTATGTCCCTATGCTGGGGATCCCTTGCCCCATTCACATCCCTGCCCTGAAGCACCTCTGTAGTGGTAGAGGTTAGGGAGGAGGGAAACATAGTGTACCATTGATAAAGTCATCACATTCAGTGCAAAAAAACTCCAAAACTAGAGGTTCAGGAAAGGCCTTATGTCGGAAGTACTATCTGAGCTGGATAAAGGAGGTTGAGGATTCTAAAAGGTAGAGGTATGCCAGGCAGAGGACACAGCCTGTACAATGTTATGGAGGAACAACAGAATGTCTTGTGTGAGTAAACAGGATAACAGGCCACTTTGACTAGTAGGGTGAGTGGGTTAAAGGGAATAAAATGAAATGATTAGAAGAGATTTTCAGAAGCCAGACTGTGAAGACCTTAAATGCCAATTTTATGGGAGGAAGGGAATGGAAAAGAGCTTGGGTGTATTTTTGTTGTTGTTGTTCAATTACTTTCAGTCATGTGTGATTTCATTACCTCATTTTGGATTTTCTTGGCAAAGATCCTAGAATGGTTTACCATTTCCTATTCCAGATCATTTTACAGATGAGAAAACTAAGGCAAACAGGGTTAAGTGACTTACCTAGGGTCACATAGTTAATATGTGTCTGAGGCCAGATTTGGACTCAAATCATCCTGATTCCAAAATAGAGCTCTATCTACTGTGTCATGTAGCTGCCCATATGAAGTATATACCATGCGCCAGGCACATCAAGCCATTCCTATTCTCATTCAAGTAGCTTACATTATAAGAGAAGAAATAGCACATAAAGGAGGGATCATTTTTAGGGAGAATTCATGGCAGATAAGAAGTAAAGTCAACAAACATTTAGTAAGCATCGAATGTAGGCCAGAACCCTGATGAGTGCCAGGAAAATAAAGACAATCAAGGAGAAGTCACAGCCTCTCTAAGAACTCAAAGTATGATGGAGACAATATGTATGTAAACAAGTTGTTTCAGACAAGATAGATAAAAGGTTGAGTAATACTGAATTTCTGGCAATAAAATTAATAGTGTGGAAGCCAAGGCCCCATGGGCCTTGAAGAGCATTGTTTGGGCAGATGGTCACAGCTAGGAGATTAGTGGTCCGAAGGCTTGAGTAGAGTGGAGATATCTATAGCAGACTTTGGGTCATGGGAGTAATCATCCAAATGAAAATGAATATGTTATGCTGAATAAGAAATGGTCATTGTGCCTGAGATTTGGGTTAGAAAAGAAAAAGTCCATGGTTCTTGTTGTCTTCTGACCTTCTGGTGGTATATTGTTTGGCTAGGGTCCAGGAGGGGAAGGTCCCTGGCTCCCAGTTGTGTCATTAAAATATCCTTCTTCATTCCACTTCGTTTCAAAGGAGATACCATTGGAATATATGGTTTTAAGAGGCAAGAATATGAGATGGCTTGAAATTGTGACTATGGGTATCCTATCCATGACTATCTTTTTCATTAAAGTACACTTGACTTGCTACCAAATGGGATATGCCATTTCAGAAGTTTTCGTTTGGATGAATCATTTAAAAAAGTCATCTCAATGTTTTCTGTTGTTTTTTGTTTTTGTTTGTTTGTTTAGATGTAGTGGGGGCAGGGGGAAGATATTTTATACACATTGATTAAAACTAGAGTAGAAAATGAGAGGGGGCTTTTGAGGTGCCAAATATTTTGAAAACAGTCACTACCTTGGACACTGGGGTTCTGAGGTCAGAAAGATTCACAACCTGTTACATTAAATTCCCAGGTATCTCCCTCCCTCCCCCCTTACACAAGAGAAGATTGTAATAATTAAAAGAACAATAATATTTCTACTACATATATATATATACACATATATATATTAATAAGTTTATTAGGAAGGGTAGACAATCATTCCTGTAAAGATTAAAATTTAGGGGAGATGGGGAGACTGAGGCATCTGAGGCAGGTAGAAATTAGTTTCTCTCTGCAAGGAGTATTATATTTTTTAGAGGTTTATTAAAGGTTAAAGATTAAGAATATACAAGTAAGAAACATGTGCCTAGGCCAGAGGCCTAGACAAAATAACCTCACATCATGGAAGAGACGCCTCTGCTCCAAAACGGAAGTCCAAAAAGCCCCCTCCAAAGCCTTTTTATCAACTTAAATACCTTCTCGATCTTGGCCCAGGTGAGATTACAAGGCATTCTGGGGAAGTCGAGCAAAGGCTCATGGGGATTGTAGTCCTGTATTCGAGTCTATTTTTTAAGTAACCTGGATGCATGGAGCCTAGCCTGCCAGTTCCTTCCTCATTTCCCCTCACCTCCTGCACTGTCTCTTATCCTCATGATTCTCCCATCTCTTCACATTGGTCTCCCCGTAGTCTACTTGTTGGTCTCCCCTGGTCTTCTTGTTGGTCCCCTGATTCTGCCTCAAAATTTAACTTTTTTTTTTAAACCCTTACCTTCTGTTTTGGAGCCAATACTGTGTACTGGCTCCAAAGTAGAAGAGTGGTAAGGACTAGGCAATGGGGGTCAAGTGACTTGCCCAGGGTCACACAGCTGGGAAGTGTCTGAGGCCAGATTTGAACCTAGGTCCTTCCATCTCTAGGCCTGGTTCTCAATCCACTGAGCTACCCAGCTGCCCCCTCAAACCTTAACTTTTATTGATGTACAGAACGTACACTGATGCAACCCTGGTCAACTGTGGTACGTCAGGAATGTTTGATAGACATGTAAAGTTACTGAGGAAGGGGGAGGGGATGAGCTTCCTTGACAAAATCCCTCCTGTGATCCAAAATGGATCTACTTTCTTGATTTTGGGTGTTGGCAAGTTTATTTTCCTGAAATTTCTCTAAAATTTTTTAAATCTTGCATTTTAGGATCATTACACAACCCCCCCTGAAGAGGGTGTTGACCAACACCAGAATCACACTGGGATACATGACTGAGTTATGAGGTATATGAAATAGTTGTCAAAAGCAAAACAAAACAAAAAAACAAACCACCCAAAAAATATCCCAAAATAAAAGTGAAAAAAATGAAATTCTGTATAAAAAATAAGAAATACAGAAATGATAAAAAATAAAATGAAAACCTTATGCATATAAAAGTCTGAGTAAAAAATAAAAACAACCTGTAATAGGTTCTTGAATCATAGCAAGGACCAATTAAAGTGACTTATGTCATTAAAGTAACACATATCACAAGCTCATAGGACAATAGCAGCAATATGTCACTGTACCCATTTGCAGATAGGACTACAGAAAATTGCCAAAGTATAAGAGAGAAAAGACTAAATTTCAGCAGCAAATGGGAAAATTCATTTTCTGGTCTGATTGTACCATCACTGTCAGAGACAGGGGAAGCCAGGATGATAGCCAACCTGAGGTACTTGACTCAAAGTATTACACATGTAGTGTGGTTCAAGGAAGTCCTGTATCTTAACATATGTCAAGCAATTCACATACTAGGTTCAAGTCCTTTTCATATTGGCATAGACATTCAACAATCCTCCCTGAATTGGATTTGGTCCTTTTTGACCTTGTGCTACTGGGCACTGTGTAGTGGCTCTTTTGTTCCCTTCTCCTGGAATCAGACATAATCATTAAGTTATGTCCCATAACATTTATCAATAAATGGCAGGTTTCCATAGTCAAAAGCATTTTGGCTATGCATATTAATAGGGCTAATAGATACTGTAAACTCATACTGTAACCTTTATCCTTCAAAGCAAAAAACCCCATTAATTCTGATCTCATATACTTCAAACATCACCAACATTAGGAAAAAGAAAGAAAAAAAATCAAATATCCTATTACAAATATAAAGAGAGAAAAAAAATAATGAAAAAAATGTCATGATTTCACAGTTCACATTCCATGTGACAATGTGTTAGCTGAGCAGAGGCACAATACAAAAGGTGCTCACTCAAAAATAAAATGTATATCATTCTTAACTTGTCCAGGATCCACAGTGTGAGTATACATAATTTTTTCACCAGGTAAAAGTCTTTTAAAAACAGTAGTACAACAACTAATACATAATCTAAAAAATACCAAAATCTCCCAAATTACAAGTCCATTAATGACAATAAACAAACAAACCCACTATCATTAGGATTTACATGACCTGCTGAATGTAACTGCAAAAATGTGCGTTTCAAGACTGTGAATTGCCAAAACTGTAAAGATAATTTTTAGTGTCTTGTTTAAAATAAAAAATAAGTGGTCGCCATGGGAAAAATCCCCAAATATGAAAATACTCAAGTCAGCTGGGTTTTATGGAGATCTTAATTAATACAAATGAAGGAATTAAGGGAAGTGTGAATTTCAAAACTACTCCACCCTATTCAGACCATTCTTTAGAAGATGGGATTTAGCTATTTCCTGATCAAAAACAATATAGATACTTGGAATAACAGAATTAGGTCTTGGAAACTACAATCTCCACCCTGCTCAGGGTAAGAAGATTAAGAAGGGCTGCAACAAAACTCAAGATTTAATTATTTGAGAATATGGCCCTCAACAGACATGTGCAAAAAAGGACAGACCTTTGGGCGGTCGTAGATCAAGCTAGTGCCACCATTGGCACAGGTGAGATGCAGGAAGTGAGGTAGAGGACAGCCTCTGGGGTGCTTGGGACTTCCTGTGAGGAGGGCTAGAGTTGAGTTTGTGCTAGGAGCTTGAGCAGGGAGGAGGCCCGCAGACAGCTTTCCTTCAGATTGGTCAGTGAGTCAAGGAGTGATTCTCTTCTCTACCTTGGCCTTCGGGCCTAAACTCCCTCTGGCTCTGCCAGAAGGTTGAGTTAACATTTTTCCCTTTTTCCTCCTCTCTCCTTCTCTCCCTCTCCCACTCCCGTTGTGATTAAACCACCATAAACTCCATTCTTACTTGAGTGTTTCATTTTAGGAATTTCATAGGTAAATTCCTTGGTGACCTTAAATTAATATATATCAGTCTTTTAAAGTGATTTCAGTATCACAGAAGGGAGAGAGAGAGAGTAAGAGAAAATTATAGGAAGGGCATAGGCCAAATGGCCTAGGCCTGAGCCTTAAGAGAGACTAGTCAGTCTTTTATCACTCACCACAAGATCTTCCCAAGCAAAACTCCAGTCCTTCACTGAAATCCTCAATTCCTGAACTGAGTTCAGAGACCCAGCTCCTCCAACTAACTCCAAACTCCAACTAAGTTTAGAGAGCCAGCTCCTTTTAAAGAGAAATTTCTCTTATGTCACCTCCCCTAAATTTTCACATCTACCAATCACAGTAGATGTTTTCCCCAGGACTGACCATACTTAGTTCACATCTTATTTTGTTATCACCTTCTCTGTGTAGATTATATCTTCTGAGTATTTCACATCTCTTTGCTAAGCTTGCCCTTTGTAAGTTGCTTGACCTTTTATTGATTAATTTAACCTTTGTAGGTACTTAGTACCCTTTTGTATTAGATCTAAAAATAGACCTAACTTAGGGTTTTTGCTTCACTATAAGTATGAGTTGGGGACTTTTCATTGTTCAGTAAGGAGTTTGCAACTTTATCTTCCCCTAAAGTATGCCTAAGGATGGATGGAGTAATGTTAAAATTCTCAATACATTCCTGACCAAGTACCTGCATTGTTTAAAATGGGGAATAGCTTAACCAAATCTTCTAAGGTATAGTCTGAGAAATTTTTAAGATTCACATGCATGACATTTAAAAAACTCTTTGAAATAATGAATACTTGTCACAAGTTCTACAGATTTTGCCAATCTTTCAACTTTGGCAAAGATATTTTTAACAAAGTTTATATTACCATCATTCCACAATTTGGTGGGAGAGAAAACCCAGAAAAACCTATGTACGGTTTATGAAGAATTACAAATGATAATAAATCCATTTCAAAGCTACAAGGCTTCACAGGAAAAAGTCATTCCCAACTACTGGATGAGATTATAACACATCACAGGTTAACTAAGCCACTTGGACACCTCTCTCCTTCATGGTATGATGTGATGAATAAATTAGTGGAAGATATAAATTGTGACAGATATAAAGAGTGGATTAGTAAATTGTGACCACAAAAAATATGGTTTCAAGACAGTATCTTGTTTTAAATAAAATATAAGGTGGTTGCTAGGGAAATATTCCCAATTATGAAATATACCCAAGTCAACTGGGTTTTATAGAGATTTTAATTAATACAAATGTGGAATTAAAGAAAAGGAGAGAAAGAGAGAAAAAGGAAATAGTGAGAAAAGGGCTATACCAGCCTAGGCCGGCATGAGCCAGCCTAGGAAGAGAGGGATCAGTCAGTCTTTTATTACTCACCACAAGATCTGTCCAAGCAAGGATTCAGAGACCAGAGTCTCCTCAGAGGGAGTTCCAGCCAGAGTCAGCCTCCCTCAGACTGTCTTCAAGAGACTGTCCCTGCTCTCAGATTTTCATCTCCTTATAAAGGGAATTTTCTCCTATGTCACCTCCCCTAAGTTCTCCTATCTACCAATCACAGTAGATGTTTTTCAAAGGACAGACCATTCTTAGTTCACACCTAAGAAGACTAATATTTTGAGTAATTCACACCTGAGTAGACTAGAATCTCTGAGTAAGTTCTCACCTCTTTGCTCCTTGTAAGTTCACAAGTTGCCTGACCTTTATAGGTACTTAGCACCCTTTTGTATTATATCTAAAAATAGGCATAGCTTAAGAACTTTATGTCTTACTATAAGTATGGGTTTAAGTATCTTTCATTGTTCAGCAAAGAGTTTACAACTTTATCTTCCCCTAAGGCATGCTTAAGTATGGTGAAGTAGAGCTTTCACATTCCTGATCAAGTACCTTCACTGCCCAAATGGGGAATGGTCTTAACCAAATCCTATGAAGTAGGGTCTGAGAATTTTTAAGGTCCACAATCCCCCCTGATGATCATTGGGAGACTAGTCTCCACATTGATCATTTAACATGATCATCTTGTAGTCCTAAATGCACTTCTAACTATGGATGCATATACTATTCAATTTTCTAAGAGAAATTAGAGTAATGAGGGAGGAATAGAAAAGAAAGAAAGCAAAACCAATGTTTTGCTAGGCGCATTGACAGAAAGCCAAATTAGGGGTAGTCCCTTTTGGCATAAATGTATACATTTACAATAAATGTTCAATCAAACTTCAGTTCAATCAACCATATCCAAAGTTCATTCTTGATCTTCTTGATGAAGTGTAGGTTTTCTGGCATCTTTCTGCAACAATTCATTCTCTGGATTTAGGAGTTATCAAGCTTCTTCCTTGAAGATCTTTTCTCGAACAAAATCAAAATCTTGGATTTTATGTAAAAATACAATCTCAAACAAAAAAAATCAAAATTCTTAGATTTTAAATTAAAATACAACAAGACTGTAACAGTTTAACAGAACTGTCTCCAATATGTCCCAACCATTTTCACATGGAGCCGAGGACTAAAAAGCAAAAATCACTTCAGGTATGTGATCCATTACATTTGCAATAAATGCAGAGATGGGAAAATACAACAATGCCATTTAACTTTACTTCAGCTACACATAGACCCTTACCTCTTGTTACAAACAATTCAAGAGGCAGGCAAATGAATGATCAGTCAGAGGTAGGGATGCTCCCAAATATCTGAAAACTGTGTCTGAATACTCATTAAAAGCAGTTTAAATTATTAAATAAGTACATTCTCCAAAACCGTTATACAGGTTGAAACCAATTTGATGGGGTTCATCCATTAGCTCTGTGTGTCAATTAACAAAGGCAAAAAAGGAACAAAATGCTGTGTATGGACTTTTACAATGATATTCTTCAGTACACTCATAGTCATAGAGGAGGTACAAATCCAATTTAACAGAATATTTCAACTTTGATAACTTATGAAGTGGTTATCATTAAATTACATGCATCTTGTATTTAGAATTGAGTTACAGAGACTTCTTCGTTCTGAGGAGGGGAACAAAATGAAACAGTTAACATCAATAAGGCAATGAGGTCTGAAGAGGCTTAAAATTCACTTCCAGACTCTTTGAGGTTCCTTCCCCTCCCCAAGTACCATCATTCATCACAATCACTTTGTCCACACATATGGAATCTCCCATGCTGAGGGGAGTTCCCACACCGAGTACAGGTGTTTGGGTGAGTTTTTATTTTCCTCACTCGAATAACTATTTCTCCTATCAATATTACTATTCCTGAAACTTCCATTCATATTTTCCTGATTCTTCTTCTTACAATTCATAATCACATGACCAATTTCCCCACAAAAATAACATGTTAATGGTTGTTTTATGGATTCTTGTAAGGGAGCTATGATCTCTCCTTTACCTTCACAACTGTTTCAGTTAATTCTTTTATTTCCTTCCTCAATGTATCTACTAAAGTAGCATTCTCCTCATCCTTCTCACCCTATTTAGACCTTAATTCCTTTATTTCCTTCCTTAATACTTCCACTAAATCAGTGTTCTCTTTCTCATTTTCCTTATGTCCCTCAAAAGCATAATCTGCTACTCTTTTCAATTCTTCAAGGTCCATAGTAAGCCAATTTGGACAGCCAGTCATAAAATAATTCCTAACTACCTTACAACTGTTTTTGACAAATTGCTGATTTGTCTAAGGTCCCATTCTCTATCCAGATCAAGCTCGATATATCTTCCTCCAAACTCGATAAGTCTATCCATAAATTGGGTGAGATTTTCACTATCTTCTTGCTTAAGATTTTCAAATTTAGTCCATGTACCAGGCCTATCATAACATGCTTTCATAGCTTTTATCAATGTATTTGTAGCCTGGCATAGTTGTAAGTAATCTTGCTCTGAATTTGGGTCCCATTTGGGATCTTCAGTTGATCAATGAGCTGTTCCCTCTCCTTGGGTTTGATTAACAAGGGAAAGAATCTTATTCCTTTCCCTTTCTGTAAGCAAGGCCTGGAGCAAATCTTCTACATCAAGCCATGTGGGATTATATGTGTGAAAAATGCTTTCAAACTTATTTATCACCCCCATAGGCTCAGCTTCATATGAAGGTGTTTTTTCTTTGAATCTCTCGATATCCTATGGAGAAAAAGGTGTATGATGTCTAATGTTTACTAAATATCCAAGTCTGTTATATATAGGGACAACTCTTAGAGGAAAAAGACCTTTATTTGTATCATCTGTGGCAACTGCTGTTTGATCTGTATTCTGGAGTTCAATGGAGTGGGTTGTAGTGAGACTGGTAGGAGAAGGGGGTGGGGTGGTAGAATGGAGCTGGTCAGCAGGTGGGGAGGTAGAGGGAAAAGATCTGGGGCGGGGCTGGGGTGGAGATGAATGGGGAGGGGCTGTGGGTGGGATGGAGAAGAACTGGGGTGGGACCCGGTATAGGGTGGAGAAGAGTAGAATGGGTGAGGTCTAGAGGGGTCACAATAAGGTGGGTAGGAAGGAGGATAAGGAAAAGGATTGAAGTAGGGATGGTATGGGTGGGGATAGGGATGATGGGTGGGCAAAGGAGGGTAGAGAGGTAGATTTGGAGGAAAGGGGATGGGAGGAGTGAGGGATGAGTGAGGTCTGACAGGGAGAGGAGCTGAGGGGTTCAAGTGCTGGTTTTGGTCAATATGAGGAGAAACCTCCTCATATATCTTGCTAGATTTCACTGAAGATATTAAGTTAGAATGGTTTGGTTCCAAAGAAAGAAAGGTTTTCTTACTGGAGGGAATAGTTAGTTTATCTACGAAATATGCCCATAAGTACCCATATTTATAATCTTTGGACTCTTTGTTTCTAATGGCTAACCTCAAATCTTTTTAGATCTTGAAGTCAAAAGAGCCATATTTTGGCCAGGTAAAAGATATGTCCGTCCATGCCTTACAAAGCTTCCTAGCTTCTTTCTTTGTCATCTCCTTAGGCAAATTTGGATCATTCCAGCAATTTAAAAATTTATACAGGGCTGAATCAGGAGGAATATTTCCTGATTTCCTTTGATATGTTGCAGTATTTCCCATATTGTCTAGTCTGTATGTCCTATTTAAGTTAGTATGAGTGTTGCTAAATGGTTAGCTTAAACAATGAAAATTTCCTAAAACATGTTTAAAAAAAATGGAGACATAGAGTTCTTCAATGTTATTGTGGAAGGCAATAAGAGGTTTAAAACAAAAAGCTAATGTAAGGAAACAGTAATTATAGCACAGCAATAGAATCAATAATGAATGTGTATTTAGTTTAATAATTGCTGCTATTAATAATTAATAACAATATGCATTTATTATAATCATTAAAGAGGCAATTTGTATTACTATGTTCTCGTTATAATTATAATTAATAATTAATAACCACAAACAAGAAATAATAAATATCAATAATAACCATTAGCAATGAATAATAATTACTAATAATTATTATTGGAAATTAATAATTGTTATTGATTGTATTATTAATACTATTGTTTTAAAATCATTCCTTAATATTGCATATATTTAATTTGACTTAATGTTGAGTTTGTTCAAATTTAGAAATTTGGTTTTAATTTAAATTCAATATTATCAATATTTCCTATTAATGATCCTTTTATTAAAATGTATTCAATTTAATAGCATTATTTTAGATCACTAGTAGCAGTAGCACTTTTAAAAAGTTTTCCTGCAATTTTAATTCTTGACAGTGGGTTGCGCTATAAATGCATGTAGAGTAGAAGGCTTCTGTAGGTAGAACTATCTAAGGAAGTAATCAACTAAAGAGAAAGCAAAAAAAAAAATGTCTTCTAAATGCTAAAGAAAGACAGGCAGCCTTCCAGGAAAGCTTAGAGTGCCTTTTAAAATTCTAATGAAGACTGGCACTCCCAAGTAAAATGTGGCTTTAGATATGCAAAGGAAGCTAGCAGTCTTCAAGCAAAGTTTGAGGGTGGGGGAGGGAGAGAAAAATATGCAGTTTCAAGAAACACATTTTAAAAGAACACTTCCTCTTAGCCCAGGTTTGTTTGGACTGTTTGGGGGGGGGGGAAGGGAGAAGGGAAAGAAAAATGGAGTTAAATCCCTTCCCCTGGAACAGCCATATGTTTTCAAAATGGGGAACAGGGAGTTCCATTATGCCCTAATGCACAGCCTGGAAGCCCAGGATTAATTTATCTTCCCTGCAGCAGTGGCATGTGGGGAAAGTGAGGCAGACACTATACTGGTAAAGATCTGTTTGGTCCTAGGGCCCCTTGGTTTAAAAAAACAACTCAGTCCTGTTTTGAATGGGGGAGGTCTTACACCAATTCCTATGGGGCTGCCCTCATGCACTGTTCCCCAAGTCTGTAGGTTCTGTAAGGAGGTCCGACCTTTACCACCCTACTCTCATCCAAAATAGGTTGGGTCAGGTAGGGGGGTGGCCACATGGGGAGATAAAGCAGCCACTCCCCTGACTGGGTCCCTGGTTCTGTTTCAGGACTGCCTCAGGGAGCCCCTAACTCTACCCCACAGCCCCTAGGACCCATTCCATTCAAGGGGTTACCCCCTCCCCCTGGAGAACCCCCCCCCCCCCCCTGCCCTGCACTAGGCTAGGCTGAGAGGAGGAACTCTAGGACCTTTCCTGCTGTGGAAAATAGAAAGAGCAGGAGTTCCTGTTGGGTCCTAAAACCCCCACCTGATTCCTTATGGGCAAAAAGGCCCCTTCACCCCTATTCAAGCTGAAAGAAAAAAATGGGGTGCATTGGGGAGTGTGTGTGTGTGTGTGTGTGTGTGGGGAATGCCACCAGGGAAGGAATTTTTCTCACCAATCCAATGTGATCTGATCCGGGAAAAACAGCAGCCTGTTTCTTCTCTCCGCCAAGGTCCCTTTCTTACATCAGGGCCGGCTTGCTAACTGAAGCAGCTTCTTAAGCTTTACCTAATACTCAAAACTTCTCTCAGAAGAAAATTAAGGTTCTAAAAAAAAAATCCCCGACTATGGTTGCCATCTGTAATAATTTAAAAAATAATAATATTTTTACTACCCATATATATATTTTAATAAGTTTATTAGGAAGGGTAGACAATCATTTCTAAGTAACCTGGCTGCATGGAGCCTAGCCTGCCAGTTCCTTCCTCATTTCCCCTCACTTCCTGTACTGTCTCTTATCCTCCTGCTTCTCCTATCTCTTCTCATTGGTCTCCCCCTGGTCTTCCTGTAGGTCTCCCCCCATTCTGCCTCAAACCTTAACTTTTATTGACTTACAGAACTTACACCAATGCAACCCTGGTATGCAACTGTGGTATGTCAGGAATGTTTGATAGACAGTAAAGTTACTGAGGAAGGGGGAGGGGATGAGCTTCCTTGACACAAGATATCATTTGCAGAAAAGACATATGTATAAATGAAACCATTTCTTTTCTATTTCTATTTGAGTTCTTTCTCTGTAGGTGGACATATATAAGTTATTCTTCAAAAAGCATTTCTGTTGCTGTATATAATGCTCTCTTTGTTCTGCTTGTTTCACTCTTCATAATTTCATGTCTTTCCATGTTTTTTAAAATAACCTGCTCATCAATTCTTACTATGCAGTAGTATTCTTTCAAAATCATATGCCACAATTTGTCTAGCCAATATCCAATTAATGGGCATCCCCTCAGTTTCCAGTTCTTTGCCACCACAGACAGTTGCTATAAACATTTTATAACATATATGTTCTTTCCCTTTCCCCCTGATGACCTTAGGAAGCAAAACTAATTGTGGTGTGATGATTAAAAATTCTGAGAGACTGGGTTCTGGGTAAGGAAATCAATTTATTGATCAGGCTAGCAATAATCAACCAATTAATTGGTCACTGATCTCTCTTGGTGATCAAAGACAAAGACATTCAGTCTTGTGGATCATTAAAATCAATTTGGAAGCTTTTCAGGCTTTCTTTAGCCATCCCAAGATATCTCTCATTGGTAAAGAGCCAATGAGGAGGTGGTCCATTATTCTCTCAGTCCCTCCTCAATTCCTTGGTTGATGATGAAGAACCATATCTCCCAGCACTATGATCAGCTCCCATTTGGATAAGAGTGACATTCCCTATTCACTCCAATGGAGAGTCAAGGATTCTGTCCTGCTGCTGCTAGACAGATCTGGCTTAAACTGGTTTTTACTTGCTGGTATGACAGAGGCTGGCACAAAAGAAAAGTGCCAGGCTGAATAATGTTGGAACTGATCATCTTGTCGATGACTAGAACATGTACAGTTTTCTTCTGGAAGATCAGGTTGGCACCAGCTTTGATAATCTTAAGATGTTAGTCACTGCCACAAACCCCAGATGGGACTTTTAGTTGTAATTGAGGGGTTCAGTCTTTCAGTATTGAGAGGTGGGAAAGAGTGGAGACTTCCCTTTTCAAAGTGGGGTTCAGGGGAGACAGCTGATGTTTAAGGTTGGCTCAGAGAGAGGAGAGGGGGTTTGAAGATTTTCCCCCTTCTGCCTTGCCTCCTTAGCTAAGGCTACTCTTCCAGATTCTTCTGTTCCCCCTGTCCCCCCTCCACTACTAGAGACCAAAGAGTCTCCCCTTGATCTCTTCACTCACACTTGATTCACAGCTTGGGGAAAAGATAACTATTTTAATATCAACTCAATCAGGATAATACAATCTACTAGCAGGGAAAAAATGGGAGAGGAAAGTGGGGAAAAGGAGGTCCCTTTCTCTATCTAAAACCCTTTCCCCTCCCTCTTCAAGTTTGGGGGGAACTCAGGCCTTGGCAGTCTGAGGCCCCTGAGAGAAAATCAAGTTGACTCACCTTGGGTTTGACCTCTTGTCCACAGTTCAGACCTAGGGCAACAGGAGCTGAAGTAAAGTTGGACAGAGATTTTAAAAGTCTTTATCAGGTTTCCTCTTCAATAATCTTTTCAATTGGGAAATGTTTGGAGGAAAGGATTTCCAGTCACAGACAGGAAAAAGTTAGTAACTCTCAGGAGAAAGTCTTTTTCAACCTTCTCTCTTTGGCTTCCAATTTTTCTACTAGCCAGAATCTTCTCCTCAAGATTCCAAACTCCTGGGGCCACTGCTCTGATGAGATGATCAGTTCCACACACTCTTCAGCCTGGCACTTTTCTTATATGCCAGCCTCTGTCACACTGGACAAGACCAAATAATTTCATTTTTCTCTTGCTCTACAATGGGAGTGGGTTGGAGCAGCCATAGAATTTGCTGGGAGTAAAGGGATGAGTAAAAGGGTTTGAAGGACAAACCTAAGCCTAAGTTGAAAATACAGAAATAGAAATAATTCAACATATTAAAAACACATTTTCTCAGTGGTATTGCTGGGTTAAGAGGTATACATAGTTTTGTAACTGGAAAAATGGGGATGCTAATACACTGTTGGTAGAACTACGAACTGATCCAATCATTTTGGAGAGCAATCTGGAAGGTTTCCCAAAGAGCCATAAAAAGTTTACTTTCTAAAGGCGGAAGGTGACATAAAAGAGAGCTGATTAGTAGGAGTAAGGATGGAGGGGATAGAGAGAAAAATTATTTCTGAATGTTGGTCTTAGAATCAGGAAGCTATGAATTCAAATCCCTCTTTAAATTTAACTAGCTGTGTGTCCTTGAAGAATTCACCTAAACTTTCTGAATCTCAGTTTTATTATCCCTAAAATTGATTAGATGGTCCTTAAGGTCCCTTCTAGCTTTAAATCTATGATTCTGTGATCTTTCTCTACTTAACCCCTATCCCCTACCCCATCCTGCTGGTTGGTCCTTCTAATTTATTTGTATTGATTCTCTGTCTTAATGCCTACAGTTCTTATTCCAAACCTTTACTATTTTTACCTCTCAAGCTCCCAGTTTCTAGGTCTCCTTCTGTTCCGCCTATTATACAGCTTCTGAGAACACTGAAATCCATGAACAGGAGAACTTCAACTTTTTTCCAGGCTTCAAAACTACTTAGCATCAATATCCATGTTTCCTTCTTTCCCTTTGGTTACATGAAAAAAAATTGGGGTGTATGGGGTGCTCAGGAAGGGGTAGTATCTCTGGTATGGAGGGCTTGTCGTGCCCTCTTAGGGCAGCTCTCCAGCCTCTGACCCTCACTTGACACCCAGCTCTCACTTGTGGCTCCCAGTAGCTGCTAGCATGCGGCAGCGGCCACACCCTGGGCAACGGCTTCGACAGACTGGCCAAACCTTGTGAGGGTAGCCATCGGGTCATCGGCCCCTGGTGAACCAGGGCTTTGCTCACCCAGCATGTGAAGACTGCTTTGGTCGAACAGACGGAAGAAAACAGCAAGAAGGTTCAACGGCTGAGATGGCGACACAGCAAAGCACTGTGGAGTGCTTAAGGCATGTTGGATCAGAAAAGACAACACGGCCATCCAATACAGCTGAGGAAGTCTTCAGGTGTAACGACTTTTCGTACCACTGTACCCAGGCTTCCAACGCCGAGAGAGTGGGACTGTCTCTGTGCAATGACTTTTCCACTTAAATCTCCATGCACAAGTGTATTTGTGCACACTTGTCTATACACCATAGATGAAAATGTACAAAGACAATTGTCATCCTTGGTTACCGAGAGACTACTACTACATGAAAAAAGTTTTTCTTCATACTCCTCTCCAAGGACAATTAGACTTTTGTTCTTGATCACATTTTCTCTTTCTCCCCTGTATGCTGTTATACCTGTCATTGTACCCATAATAATTTATACATTTATAGGATATCTATTTCTGCCAGCTCTTTCTTTGCTTCCTACAAGAATGTTCAGTTCATCCCACCTCTAAAAGGTCTTTCTAGTATTCTTTGAGATTGTCTTTTGTTGAAAAGATGGGAAATGGTGTTTTTGTTCTCTTTGTCTCTCTGTTTCTCTGTCTTTCTCTTCTCTTTGACTCTCCTCTCTGTCTCTCTGTCTCTTTCTGTCTCTTTTTTTGTATTTTGGTCTCTCTCCATTCTTCATGTCAGTCTCATCTCTGTAACCCTGACTGGTGGTTCCATAGGTTATTTAGACATTTCATTTCTCTCTGCTAAATCATAACATATAGGATGAGGGTTAAAACTTCCAGAGTTCTTTTCTTCTGCTCATTGCCACAGATCTCTCCTGCTTGTCCTTCTTATCTCTCCTGTCAGCATCAGTCTCTCAGTTGAAAATGCTTATTATCCCTTTGCTTTCTTTCTGGGTAGGAACACTTTATTTCTCGATTCTGATCTGTATTCAGGTGTTCCCTTTCCAGTCCCCTATAAACAGGGTTAACAAACCTATATTCTGTCTTTGTTTATGTTGTTCTCCTGGCTGAAGTGTCCACCTGATTCTACCTCATCCTTCAAGGACCGTTTTGTTTGATCTCTATGAATTACCGAGTATACTGACATATTCCTTAATCTAAATTCCTTTAAAACCTACATGTAGATTCTTTCTAAATTGGTTTTCATTTCTTTATGTTGCTTTAGAATGATACCCAGTGGATTCACATGTAAAGTGGTATAGTGACATAATGGATTAGCCTGAATCAGAAAGACCTTGTTCAGTTCTTGCTTCTGCCTGCCACCTGCTTGCTGTGTGGCCTTGGGAAAGTCACTTAACTTTTCAGAACTCAAGCCATTTCTCTAGGATCATAAATTGCATAGAAAGTGCTAGTCTGCATTGGTAGCTGGATTCCTCATTGGTAGCTCCCAACATTGATCAAACTTAATGTTCAATAAAAAGTATAATATATAACATATGAAATGTATAATGAATGTTTTATTGCCCACAACCAGATTGTGAATTGCTTAAGAGGACTGGGTCTTCTATTTTTTTGTGATCCCCAAAGGCTTGGACATTTAATAGATATTGATGCCTTTCCCTCTCCCAATTATGTTGCATGTATTTTGTCTATATTTACTTTATATATACCTACACAGTATGTACATATAAATGAATATTTGAAAAAGATGAATGAAAATGCAATTATTTAAGTACTTGATATGTAGAAAACACTTTGCTAAGTTCTGGATGTATACACACATATATACATCAATATAATATAGTCATTTGTATAATGTATATACACATTTGTGGGTATGTAAATATAGATAAACATATATTTTTAGTTTATATATGCATATATATGTAGACAGAGTGAGATAGAGAGAGAGGGAGAGACAGAGAGAGGGAAAGGGAGAGAGAAAAGTATGTGGAAAAGTGGAGGAAGTAGTATAATACATATAGGAGTTTAGGAGGTTTTAGGGAGCATGGAAAGATCCAGTGGTTTTTAGAGTATAATAACTTCAAGGTAATGCATCTTCCTTAATGTCATTACCATTGATAAGACCATCTATATTGCCAAAGGACACCTAAGGTATACCAAAATGGATTGTTACCTTCTTAAAGGTGGAAACGATTGCACTTTGGACTTTGTAATCTAATCACTAGATATAGTGCTTAGCACCTAGTAGGCACTTAGTAAATTCTTGTTGATTGACTGACAATTGATAAATATTTTTTGCATTAGATTAAAAATTTTATAAGTTGATATTTGCTATTGATTTATAGATGTATCTTGTCTTCTCCCTCACTCAGCCTTGGGCTAACACTATGAGGTCATTACTGTGATTTCCCTTTTACTCATACCCACCTACTTTCATTGCCATGAACTGCCTCACCTCTTGCCTTCCCCCACCTTTTCCCTCTCAGAATATGGTTCAGGGACTACAGCGATCCCTCACTCATCCCTGGAGTTATATTCCAGAGACCGGAAAGATGTGTGAAGTGTGTGAAGTAGCGGCGTTCTATTTATTTTATTATTTATACATATTTTAAGACTTTATAAATCCTTTTCTCTCTCCTATAAACCTTTTCACACACTTATTAACTTACAGTTACTGAGCCAATCTATGCCCAGGATAGGGAACACAGCACTGTGGCTGGTCACCTTTCATTCCATCAGCCGATAGTGTGCTGGGATAAGTGTACCGCCATATAGCTAGGGGCAACTGTATTAGGATTTGCAATGAGGACACTGCTTTGTTTCTCTGGAGGATAGACTGATACCCCTCTATCCCAAGATGACTAATCCAGAGTGAAATAGCAAATTCCCTTCTACCCCATCACCAACTGGCTTTGCCTGAACTGTGAGAATTTCTATTTATAGTTCTTGAATATTCTAAACCATTTCCCCCCCTTGGAATGGTTGCTGTCATGCCATGACCAGAAATGCACCCTCCCTCCACTTTACTTTTAAACCATCATTCTGATGGAGTTACATCATGGTTTTACACTTAGTGTTTCATGCATGCAATCTTAACACTCATCTTCCCCACCCCACATGTTATCATACCACCATGCCCGTTATTAATGGCATATACATCAAGGTATCAATTATCACCGTAAGAGCTCACTAATGGAATCTAGGAGTACCAACTAGGAACTTATTCCTTCTCCCTACCACTTGTCACTTCATTTGATTTGTGTTTTAGAAATTCACAACTAAACGATTACAAATCTTATTTGCATACTCAGAGAAAAGGCATATTTTGTCTGGATGTCATGTGAGCTTCCACGGCTGGATGAGTGATAAGAAACCCTCGAGCTAGCCAATGGGCACGGCCAATTTCTCAGCAATAAAAAAGCCAATGTGGATGCCCTCAAAAATGAAAAAGCTGAGAAATAAGAAGGCTAGTGGTAAAGAATAATGAGGATATCACCAATGTATTTTTCTGCCATTGTCCAGGTGGCCTTCAAGGCAGGTGACAGCGGGGGCCATGCCAGTGCTAACTTCATCAGAGTAGATAACTCAGCAGGAGACACTCAATCACTTGACAGAAGCCAATTCAGAAGGCATTGAAAATCCCTTGCTTTAAAGATAATCATGTTAGGAATCAAAAAGGGGTCTAATGTTAGAGACTTGCCTTTCAAATGCACCAAATCATTATACCTGTCAAGATTTATGGACAGATTTATTTATGTTGACACTGGGACCACTAATGCTTTGACAAATGAGGAGTCTTGACAGATACAGCAGATATGTCCGAGTCTATTGCATCTATTTGAAAAAGAGGGATAAAACAGAAAATCATGACAAGCCTGCAATGGCGGCTGGGATACCTACATTTTGATGCCTGACACCATTCAGGACCTTTGGGCTGTTGCTGTTTGCTGGACCAGTGGATATGGAGGAGGATGAGCAGTGAAGACTAGTTTCATAAATGATTAAAAGGAAGAGAGTTGATTTGAAAGACTAATATAAACTGGCCTTCCTGAAGAGGTGACGTACCTAAGAACTTGATTTGACCACCAATCTCAAAAGGTTTCCTTTCCTTTTAGGGAATGGTAGGAAGAATATCTTATTAACAGTAGAGGACTTAAGTGGAAAAGCCCTCATTCTGAGTTTATTAAGGAGGATAATCCTCTCCAGAATTTAAAACAAGGATTTGATTAACATATTCAACAACCTATAAAAAAAGATATCTTTTGTGAGGACTCAACTGATGATAAGATATATGAATTGTCATCAAAATATGATGAACTCTCAACAGTCAAATTTGATATTAGTGGGGATTCACTAGAGAAATAAAACTGAAGGTACTGGTAAAAACTAAGCTTTTTCTTACAGTATTTATTTTTTTCTTCCATGCATTCAGACACTAAATAAGACAAATCAACAAATTGTTATTTATTATACTTAACACCTTTTATAGCTCATTTTGGTACCTTTCATCCATCTCCTAAGGAAAAGACTTCTGGTCTATGATTTCATTTTTGAGCTAATCAAAGGGACTTTTATTGTAAGCAAACTCATAATATTAGGAGAATCACTTAGTAGATAGGCACCAACCAATCAATCAACCCATATTATTGTTTTGTTTAAGCCATGCCCTATGTTTGGCATTGAAGATAAAAAGAGAAAAAAGAAAATGAAACCATTCCTGTTCTCCATGAAGTTTCATTTTAATAATCAGAGAGGGACTCCCTGCAATAGGAGACCAACAAAGCGGCTCAGATAGTGGGGAAGGGGCCCTGGTAGAAATATGCATTCTAATGTCACTATCCCAATGCATATTCCAAACTCAGTTTGAAATTCAGTTTCTTCATCTATCAAATAATGGAGGCGACTCACTAGGTGGCTGTGACTCAAGGACTTTAACTATAAGCTATCATTATCATTACCTATCGATATAGATGTAGGTACACATATATGTTGATGTGGGCTCAAACATATAAAAAGCATGTTGGGTTACAAAAGATTAAAAAGAAGACGAGAAGTAAGAGAAGGGCAGAGCAGTAACTTGATCTCTGAATTGCATGTTTCCTCTGGGTAGGTAATTTAAAGGGCATGAAAATTTAACACGTGCATCAGAGTCTCTGAGCTCACTCATTCTCAGATTATCAGGTCTCCAGGGGATGACTGCTACTCCCCAGAGAGTCCTAAAGAGAACTCTAAGAAGTGGTCTCTACCATCAATAAATTGTCTCACTTCAATATCATTTAGTCAGTTAACATTTCCCCAAATTCAATGAATCAAGTAACCTTAATTAGTTAAAAAAATAAAAACCCTTGCCTCCTCTCTTAGAATGGATATTAAGTATCAGGTCCAAGGTAGAAGAATGGTAAGGAAGAGGCAATTGGGGTTCAATGACTGGCCCAGGGTGACCCAGTTAGGAAGTATCTCTGGTCAGATTTGAATCTAGGACTTCCCATCTCCAGGCCTGACTCTCTGTCCTCTCAGTTACCTAGCTGCTCCCCTCAGTTGGCTTTTATAAGGGAATGTTTATTGAGAAGGCATAGCAAGAACATGCCCTCCAAATGGATTTTATTCTTCTCTACCTACTTCCATTTAATTTTAGGGGAGAATGCATTCAATCTGATAGTTTTAAAGAATCCCCTGCAAAATAAAAATGAAACAATATAAATGAAGCAAAACAAAACAAGAAAAAACCCTCAAAGTTCAAACTTGATACTCCCAGATAAGGGTAGTTGTCTTATCTCTTTGTAGTTTCTCTACCAAGTTCACTTCTGTACAGTTGGTTGAGATGCTCATTTATTTATTCTTCACATCATCCCATCAATTGGCTGTTTTTCTAGAAAGCTAATCTAAAGAATACTAACGTGGCCAGTTGACAAATGAAGGAAAATTGATCCAACATCAATTGTATTATCTACCCGAAGTCAAAGAATAGGTTACTTGAATTTTTCACTAAATGGAATCCTAGAGAGAAGCAGCTGTAGATGCCCTGATCCGACCACCTGCTTCGTTGGTACAGCATGGCAAGATGAAAGAAAACTCTTGCACAGAGAGTCTACAAAATGAGAGAAAAGCCTAAGGGCAACTGTGTAAGGTGGTGGGAGAGTAGAGGGAGCCATTTGAAAGGTAGGCCCTCAGGTAACAAAAACTTGAGATTTGCTTAGAGTAGAAGGTAGGGCTTCTAGGTCCTTGGCCTGTTGGGTTTTTTTTTTCTTACTCTTTTAAAAAATTATTTTAAGTTTATGAATAAAAATTTATTTATTAAGTATTTATGACATCCAGAACAATAGCTCGCACTGGGGAAACAAACGTAATGATCAATTCCTTTTCTCAAGGAGCTGATACTGGAATGGGCTATTCAATCTGTCTAGTGATCAGGGAAGGGTATTTTGGAGGGGAAAGTCATGGGGAAGGTAAGTTTATGAATTTTTACCGGCCCTAATCAATTCTCCTTACAAAAATGCCCTTCTCGTGGAAGTAAATTTTATTGACCCCCTTTGTTTTTAATTTTAATATTTCTGTGCATATCCTTGTAACCTAACCTTCCAGGTTAGCCACCCCTTTGAACAAAGTATAAAAAAGAGGGGAAATAGTTTAGTGAATGAAAATATCAAAACAGCCTAACCGTACATGCACTGTTCCACATCCATTCCGTGGTCCCTGCACCTCCACACCTCTGCTAAGGATGTCTCTTCCTTGACGCCAACCCTTTTCACTCTCACTTTTGGGCATTCTTTTCCACTCTTTTTATATTGTGGTTCTTTTAGCTTTTTAAAAAAATACTTGAAACTTAAATTAGAAGCAGCCAAAGTCTAACCAAACTGTGAGCTCTCCACAGTGCCTGCTTCTTCCACCTTTCAAGGCTAGAAGAACCGATTCTTCTCATCTACCCCTTCTACTGAAGTAAACGTCTCCCTGACTCACCTATTGGTTGGAGGTGGATTGGTTACCCTCCACCTCTTTTAACTTGCTCGCCAAACGATATACTAGGGAGTGCCTGCTGTTCATGCCACAGATTCTTGGAGCCACAGGGGAGAGCTGGGTGGCAGCTATTATTATTTACACTTCAGCTAGCTCAGGAGCCTCATGGTATGTTGGCTTTAATGTCCCATCTCTCTCTCTCTCTATTCAGCTCATATCAGCCCTCTATAGCCATTCTTCCTTCTAGTCAAGCTCGCCACACTTTCCCTGTATGACCCTGCATCTCCCACTACTCTGCCAGTGTAACAGAAGTCCTCCAGGTTTGAGGCACGATTTTCCTCTCCTTTGCTTTTTAAAATCTCCAGCTTCCTTTGGAGAACAACTTCAATGCCAGCTCCTACATAAGGCTCTTCTTAGGAGGCTCCTAGTGCTCAAATCTTTTGCACTTTTGCCCTCTGGATGTTTCACTAAGAAAACAACATGTAAGATGCTAATAGGGGAAAATACAGCTTATCTTTTGACTGGAGAGAAGGGAAAGAAAATATACTCCTTGCAGAGATGGCAGGACCATGAATGTCACACGTGGCAGTGGGAAAGCTTAACAGAATATGGAAGACCAAATTCTGGTTGGAAGGACTAGACATCCAAGAATGAAAAAGAGATTATTACTGAAATGGGTAACTCTAGGGTTAGGATCGGGAAAGGAAGAAAGGTCAAAAACACTCTGAGAAACTATGAGGTTGGGAGGACCTCGGCACTGAATATTAAGATGGTGACAAAGAATATTTCATCAAATAGATGAAGGCTGCCATAACACATGGTAAACACACTAAACTGATTTACAATTACATATGCTGACTAGAGTGACAAAAACACTAAATCAGACATAGTTATCAATGTGGGCAACCACTCTATTAATCAACAGGCGCAATTATCTTCAACAAGACAAACATTAGTCCCTTTAGGAACAGCCCACCAACTTGATTCCTAAATGTCTCAGGAAGCATATCTTATACTAAAGCTCATGACACGGTCCTCTCTCTGCAACCTGGAGGCCATGTATCTCCCTTGGTAAACTGAAAAGTTTTTGTCAATGAACACTGCTCTCGATTGAACATAGCGTGTCAAGTCTCTGTGGGGAATGCAGGAGTCTGTCCTAGTTGGTAACCAGGAGGAAGCTGATGGCTAGGTCTGTGGTTAGAATTTATGGTTGCAAGTAATCGTGTTTCTAAGTTGTAATTAAATTCTGGTTGCTGATCAATTAGCTAAGCTCATGATGAAAGGAAGTTATCAATCCAATTTCTATCTTCCTTACTTCATCAGCAAGTAATTGCCAGATGTTCGCCAGATTTAGAGAACACATATACTTGCCAACATGTGCCACTAGTGATTGTTTTCCAGATTTGGGGGATACAAAGACATGACTATACCAGACTATATACAAGTACTTATCTTGTTACAAAAAATAGCTCATAAAATGGTTCTTCATCACAAAATAGAGACTTTGAATAACATGGAGTTCTTCGTGATATGTTAGCACATTTATTCTGTACTAGCGGGGGATCAGGAACCAAAGCTTGGCGGGTCTCAGAGAGGGAGGAAACAGATAAAGAGAAGCACCACTTCCTCTCCCAGGCCAACCTGCTCCAGAGAAAGTGAAGTTGGATCAATGTCCAGAGGTGAAAGGTAAAAAGGAAATCCCCTTCAGCCTCTGGTTTCTGTTTCCTTCCCTGGATGCATATTATCTTGACCCCCCTTAGTACATTTGAAGATTGAGATGCTTAGTTCTTCTATAATTTATGAGATCTATTTATTATTTGGAGATTCACGATTGGTAGTTTTAGGGAAGAAGGAAAAGTAGGAAGTCCCTATTTCTATTTCACCCTAAATTCCCTTCAGGGGTTGAAGGCTCAGGTCAGGGGACCTGAGTCCCTGAGGACCGTTGTGGAGTTAGGCAGGTGTAATTTCCTAGTATAGAGATACAGCTTTCAAGATATCAATGGAAAGTCTTCTGGGTGGATAGTCTCTTGCCTTCCCCAAAAGGAGAAAAAGTCTCTATTCACCACTTTTGAGGAAAGGTGGTTAATCTAAATTCTTCAGGCAGGAGAGGGATTATAGCAGATTAAGCTCAGAATGGTTGTTGTTTTCCCTTTCACTTCAGAAGGGATAAGAATTCCTTCTCAACTGTCCACCTGCTTTTCTTGACTGAAGGTTCCAGTTCCATTTCCTGTTGTCAGTGAAAGTTCCATTTCCTTCCTGCATCAGGTTTCCTGGTAATCAAGTCCTTGTAGTGTATACTGTATCTCTCTGGTCCACCATTTCCACTACAGCTAGTTGGCTAATAATCCTTTCTACTTATCTTTCTAAGAATTTACAAACTGTCCACTTGATCAGAGAATGGTGTGCTTGGAGGTAGAAGGGACCTTGGAGTCCCTTCAAGTTCTAATCCCTTCATTCATCTCTCTCTCTCTCTCTCTCTCTCTCTCTCTCTCTCTCTCTCTCTCTCTCTCTCTCTCTCTCTCTCTCTCTCTCAGCAAATACAGTGTCCTATTCCTATTCCCTAACCTCTGAAAAGAATGGATGGAGAGAAGTATATTTTCATTTTCAGAGACCCAGTTTAGTCATTATAATGAGCAACATTAAGTTCCTTCCTTCCTTCCTTCCTTCCTTCCTTCCTTCCTTCCTTCCTTCCTTCCTTCCTTCCTTCCTTCCTTCCTTCCTTCCTTCCTTCCTTCCTTCCTTCCTTCCTTCCTTCCTTCCTTCCTTCCTTCCTTCCTTTCTTTCTTTCTTAGCTAGCTATAAGTCTAGTTTTTAATTTTAATCTTATTTGAAGTGTCTTCACTAAATCTGGGGTTTCTGTTCTTTTTTAGTTTTCTTTTTAAATTTTCTTTCTTTTATGGTTTATTATTTACAATTTGGAGACCCTTTCCCCTAATTGAGAAAGCAGTAGCTAAATGCCATTCTCACAATCCCACCTTCTTTTTGTCACCTATGGTCATTAAAAAAAATCATTCAAAATTACTAAATTCTTCTTTGTTCTGTTTTGTAAAAAGGCTGTTCTTCAAAGCTTTATCATTTTGTAAACAATTTTTCTTCTTTTATTTACCCCAAGTCCAATCCATTCTGAACATTACTTGCCTGATGCTATTCTTCTGGGAGTATGTACTTCTATTTTGTTAATATCTTTTTTCATATATGAACCCAGTTTCTTTAGATGTCTCTTATTTTTTTCCTCAGTGTACTAACTAGTTATTTACTTGGACCTTCTCCTCAAAGATTGCCTTCCATTTTTTCTTTACCAGTATTTTATAATTATTTATTCATATGTTTCTCTAATTAGAAGATAAGTTCCTTGAGGGCTGGGACTGATTGTCTTTCATTATACCTAGCATAGTACATGTACATTGTACATAGTACAAATACAGTACACATTGAACAAATAGCTGACTTTGAAGAATTTCAGGCTTCAGATATTCTCTTCCACATTTCACTTGAGCCACCTTTGCTTTTAGAATGAGAGATCAGGGATCCTACCATTTCTGACTGATTTTTAAAAATCTCTCTCTCAAAATTCTAGATTGGTGAGCAACTTTTCTCATCAAGAATTTTAAAGAACAATGTCCCCAATATGCAGATTTCAGATAATATACAGAATATATAGGTATGTACATACATTATACATAAAATACCAGTATTTTACCTGTGCTTTCTCCCCTCCCTAGTTGATACAATTGAGCGAAATTCAGGAAAAAAAAATTCTCTGAGATGTGAAGAAGAACATTTTATATCACAGCATGCGGCTTCCTTTCTACTGTTGTTAAGAGATGCCCTTATCTTCTTGCCCTAGTCTCAGTTTCTTTCTCTTAGTGAATGGGCTGGAATAATCTACCACCTCTTGGTTAAAGACTTCAGGTAGTATGTACCCAGGATTCTTTGGGACTAAAATCACTCAGCATCACAAAGACCAGACACACCTGGGGGTGTGGTTAATCTTCTAAAGTAGTATTGTGAATTATAACATCAAAGGTATTCTTCACTTCAGTAATCCAGGAGTCATGGAAGCAGGATAACAGAACTGGGGGATAACATTCACTGAACCAGTGAGGATGGTGAAGAAGATTATCTTTCCTATAGTCTTCCAAGTAAAAAAGCAACAAGACATTCAGTTTGAAGAGAGACCCATAGCTATGGTGGTACCCTTGGCAGCCAAATAGTAATTGTGCTAGAGGGTCTCATCACCTGGCATTTGGCTGAAGCAAACTAATAACCAAAGAGCACTGTCTCACAGAAAACCTCCACTTAGAATGCATAACTATATTATTAATTTAATTGAACATCCATTTATTAAGCACTAACTATAGTAACCGGTGTTTTTCAGACTATGGAGATGCTTGTCTTCTTTCCCAGGAGCACCAGATCATTTTAACCAAAAAAAGCAAGCAAGCAACAAGAATTTTTTTTAACTCTTTTTGCCAGGTACTGTGCTGAGCTCTGGGGGTTCAAGAAAAGGCAAAAAGAAATCTCTGCCCCTAACAAGCATGCTTCCAAATAGAGCAGACATCATGAAAATAAGTAAATACATATGAGTTACATACAGAACAGAGGGCTGCTAACCATAAAGAGAAAGGCTCTCAGAGGAGTAGAAAGTAATGGACAAAATAATTGGATATTTTTAGTATAATCCCCACATGCATAAATCCATATTTTCTCTTTTTATTTTTTGAAGAATAGTTTTGCCTATTTCATGAAGCTTGGAAGTGCAGCAGCTACTTACTACCTCCCAATCCCACTTTTGATCTGTATGAAAACTTTAACTTATTCCATTTCCAAACAGGATCAGTTCACCCCTGCTCAGGCAGTCCAGTGGTCCTCCCCTACTTGGGGCTCACCATATTGGTTCTGGTTTGTGTAGATATCTGAATGACTTTTAGCCTGTTGCAAATCAGAACTCCTGAGGTCAGGTGATCTATCAGTCATATCCTAGCCATACTCCTCACCAGGCACTCTTTACAATGAAAAAAAGAAGTCCAAATCAAAACAAACAAAATAAGACTAGCCCCAGGAATTCATCAATTGCTTTTAAAATCAAATTCCTTTTAACAAAATTGTTCCTAATTTCAAAATGAGAAATTATGTAAATATATCGCTGATTTGAAGAGAAAATTCACTGGAGCATCTGAATACAGTACAAGCAAAGACAACAGAGATCAGTTAAGTAGCAGAATTGCAGAAACAAAAACTCTCAATCAAAAAATAAAGCTTCCACTATATTTAACACTAGTTATTCACAGTACTGTTATTGATATTACTTACTTGTCCAAACATATTATCCACATAAAGGATGAAACAAGTTGAAATGCCCACTTGCAAATGTAAGTGCAGAATATATTGACAAGTTAAAAGAATTTTCAAGAGAAAATGAGTTGTTTTTAATCAGCAAAATACAAGATTTCTTTCAAAATTCATTTCTGTAACTTGAAAATATTCTCACATCATTTGAGGTTGCTTATGGGATTATCAAATGTAAAAAAAGCCTCATTTGGAAGAAGAAATGTTGATAGAACCTGTAGCTAGCAAGGTTAGAAGAGTTTCTTTTGTAGATCATAGAGCTGAAAGCAGAACTGTTCTTAAGTCTAAAGATTTTTGTGACCACTGAGTTGGGAAAGTAAAATCACCCTGTTTTATGTTGCAATAAGAAAAAACAAAAGAGGCAAAAAGGCCCATTAGATTAAACCTATCTATATCAATCTAATTACATATATGTGTATAAACATAATTTATACATATATATCTGAAACTAATATTAGAGAATGTGTATTACATGGTGAAATTGTCAATTCTAATGTCATAAAAAGTTTCAAAATAATCATATATTTAAATAAAAATAACACCATATGTGAGAATTGGATTGGATTTTGCACTTATGGATTTCACTCGATGTCAAGGTATAATGAAGGCATGCAAACAATAGTTAAAAATATTACCCCATCATGCTTGGATCTGAATCAAATAGAAATAGATGTTGTGTATAGTTTTAAAAGTTGTTAGAAGAATAATCTACCTATTCATTTGTATGCAGTCTATTTAAAGGAACACTCTCTGTAAACTTTGTGGTGACTTGGAGATAAAATCCAGAATATTGCTGTAATATTGCAAAAAATAATTTTCTTTTTACAAATTATTTCAAAGGGCATTTGAACTTAAAAAGTGACAATTGTAATAAATATGTATAATAATATATGTTATATATATGTTATATATATATGATAAAAAATAAATAAAAAAATAAATATGAGGCAAATTTATTGCGTAGCAAAGATTCCCTTTTGAAGTTTTATTTGGTAGATTAAAAAAATATACACTAGATAAATCAGTGTTATGTTATCAAGCCTATACCTTGATTCAAAAGGATAAATGATGACATTTATAAAAAAATAGAACCTTGGGTATTGAATATATAAAATGGTAATTTTGGTGCATTTCCCAATTTAAAAAGATTATCCAACAATTGAAATTGAATCAAATAAGGATTTGGCTATCAGAAGAGCAGTTTTCATTCTTATTTTAAGACCTAAATATTTCTAAATTAAATTGATAAACATCTATTTGCCATGGATAAAAGCCTATTTTGAATACATTAAATTGAAAAGTTTTTGAATAAATAAAATTGACGTAGTTGTGATTAGAAGTAAAGCAGGAAGTTAGAGAAAAATTTATAGACAGTTTCTAGGATAGAGCTTTTGTATCTAAAATATACAGAGTACTTTATCAAATATATAAAAATTATGCCATTTATCAATTGACAAATCATCAAAAGATGTGAGCAGACAGTTTTTGATGAAGAAATCAAAGCTAAATATATGAAAAAATGATCCAAATTATTTTTGATTAGAAAAATGCAAATCAAAAAATCTTTAAGATAACATCTTTCATCCCTCAGATTGGCTAAAATGATGAAAAGTCAAAATGACAAATGTTGGAGGGAATGTGGAAAAATGGGAACTAATATGCTGTTGGAACTGTAAACTGGTTCATCCATTTTGGAGAGCAATCTGCAATTATATTCAAAGATTTATAAAACTGTGCATACCTTTTGTCTCAGTAACACTGCAATTAAGTTTATTTACTAAGAGAATCTTGGAAAAAGGAAAGAAACTCTATGTTCCAAAGTATTCATAACAAGTCTGTTTATGGTGGCAAAGAACTGGAAATTGACATAACTGGAATCAATTGGGGAATGACTAAAAAAGTTGTGGCATATAATCGTGATGAAACACTACTACACTATAACAAATTATGAGCAGGTTAATTTTGAAAAAACACGGAAGGATTTATATACAATTATGAAGAGAGAATTGAACAGAACCAAGGGAACGTAATATATAGTAACAGAAATTAGGCTTGATGAGTGACTTGTGTGTATCCTTCTCCATAGTAAAACCAAATAGTTTTACATATACATTTTTGAGGGAGGAAAATGATGCTTTCATTAATGGAAAGAAGAGAGAAAGGGAAGGAATTAACTGAGTATTTTAATGTAACAAAGAAACAAATAAATACAAATTTAAAAATTCATTTGATTTTAGCCTGTCAAATTTATTTTGTGATAGCATATTAAAAATATTTGAACGTGAAAATCTTACTAGATTTTGGCTATTGGCTAATAAAATATCCTTTGGTTTATTCAACAGATGAATACAAACTTGCTGCCATTTGTATTATCTGAATTATGAGGGACAGGGTTTTCTGTTAAAGATGTTATAATAACCAATTTTTGATATTTATTAGGTGGTTGAGAAATTATGAGTAATGACATAATCCATGATATCTTAATATTATTTGTTGTAAATATTAATATTACAAAGGCTCAAATCTACAAACAACTGTGCATGTTCCATTATGTTTATTACATGTTTAAGACTTACTTATGAGTTTTTAGTAAAACTAATAAATTCTTCATTTTATTTGAATAAAGTACAAGCAGAAGCTCCTTCCTTCCTTCCTTCCTTCCTTCCTTCCTTCCTTCCTTCCTTCCTTCCTTCCTTCCTTCCTTCCTTCCTTCCTTCCTTCCTTCCTTCCTTCCTTCCTTCCTTCCTTCCTTCCTTCCTTCCTTCCTTCCTTCCTTCCTTCCTTCCTTCCTTCCTTCCTTCCTTCCTTCCTTCCTTCCTTCCTTCTTTCTTTCTTTCTTTCTTTCTTTCTTTCTTTCTTTCTTTCTTTCTTTCTTTCTTTCTTTCTTTCTTTCTTTCTTTCTTTCTTTCTTTCTTTCTTTCTTTCTTTCTTTCTTTCTTTCTTTCTTTCTTTCTTTCTTTCTTTCTTTTTTTCTTCTTTTTTTCCTTCTTTCTTTCCCCTTACCTTCCATCTTGGAGTCAAAACTGTGTACTGCTCCAAGGCAGACGAGTGGTAAGGGCTAGGCAATGGGGGTCAAGTGACTTGCCCAGGGTCACACAGCTGGGAAGTGTCTGAGGCCAGATTTGAACCTAGGACCTCCCATCTCTAGGCCTGGCTCTCAGTCCACTGAGCTACCCAGCTGCCCCCCCAAGCAGAAGTTTCTTTATGAAAAATATGAGGGGAGGATAATTATTTTGTTAAAAATGTAGAGTTTTGAAACAAATTTTATTACACACCATTTTCCAAGAAATGTTTTTCTTAATTTAAAATATAAATATTTCATAATTAAGGAACTTATCTATCAATCTATTAACAAACATTTATTAAGAGCCTACCATGCATCTCCTACTATGTTAGATGCTGGGGATACAAAGACAAAAATGATATATAGTTCTTGCCCTAAATGTGTTTGCATTTTATTGATGAAAAAACAACAAATCAATATGTAGGTATATGCAAAGCATTATCTATCAGTCAATCAATCTGTATCTGCTAAAGAGAAAGTATCTACTAAAAGAAAACACAGTCCTTGCCCTCAACACATTTACATCTTTTTTCTCAATGAAAAAAACAAACAACAACCCAACATTCTATTCGTATCAGCCTTTCAGGAGTCTTATGTTCAAATGATTGGAATGTTGGGCAGAACATGAAAAAAAAGTCAGATCCTTACAAAGAAGGCAAGCTAATAGCAAGACAGTGAATTCAAAAGTGATTTTGAAAGCCACTTATTCTCTTCTCAAGCCTATACCCCCTTTGGAGAGCAATTGGGGAAATGTTTGATTTAGGAAGATTCAATTTTCATTTCTTTCTTGTCCTCTTAGAAGTAAAAGAATTCAAAGTGAGTAAGTGAGGAGAAGCAAAGTGAGGCAGCGAGATAGATTCTTTGGTGAGTGGAGCAGATAACAACATTGCAAAGCTCAGAGATTACAACTTTGCTGCACTCCATTCTCATTTTTTAGGTTGAGTTGAAGAGAGTGTGCCTTCTTATTAATGAAGTTGTTAAAATAGTTTGAGAGAGAGAATGAATTGGGCTTCCAGATTAAGGTGAACCCTTCCCAAACTATCTAAAATCTCTGGAAATGTAATTTCTTAAGGTCTGCCAAGCACTTTTCTCTAATGCACTGCCCTTCCAAAAAGGAAGGAACTAGAACTAAAGACTCCCTGGAAATACGACATCTAAATGAACAGCTGGCTGTCCCTAACTTATTTTTAAAGATCTTCAAGAGAGAAAATTAAAAAGGTTCTTTTCTTCAACGTATTCCATTGCTGAACAGTCTTCACGGGGATATATACACTTGGAATGCTTTGGAAAGTCAACATTTCTGCTGCTAATGAATTGTTGGCACAAGACAGTTTGCTCTCCCAGGATACTAACTACCTCCTAGTAATAATACCCCATTTATACAAGGTAGAAAAGGAGCAAAGGCTTGAAAGTTGCCAGATTGAAAATCTGGCTCCCGATCAAATGACAAAACAGGATTTTATAAAATAGCCAACAGTTATTCAGCTATAGGTTCTCACCCAACTTATCAATGTTAAAGGCCACTGTGCCAGCTGCTCTTTAGGTGATGGTAGAATCAGCTGCCTGTTCTCATTGTTTCTTTTAAAATTCTGTATCTAGGAAGACTACATCAGAAGTATTCATGTAGGATGCCCATGTCTCCACCCTCTTAACTACGAATATTAAATGATCCTTACATTACAGACAATAATTATAATAATGATAATAATAAAGAAAAATGATATGATGCTTTAAGGTTTGCAAAGGACATTATACAAAATACAGTGAACTTTTATTAAGTGCCTAGGATCCCACAGGAAGGATTTGATGCAGGATCTAAATCTGAGTATTTTTGATACTTCTAAGAATTTCCATTTTAGAAATAAACAATTCATTTGAGCTTTCTTCCCCTTCAGGGAATTTGTTTCTCATTATTCCAAGTACATTGGGGTCAAATACTGTTTTGTGTAAGTTGTACATACATAGATGCTGGAAAGATGGAAAAAGCTAGCCAATATCCACTCTGAGATGGGCTTCACTGTCTCACACTCTATCCTTGAGAATATCACTGAGCTCTGTTTTAAAATAAAGGAAAGCTAAGGCTTTGAGGTTCTCATCCCCCAATCACACACTCAAAAATCCCTCAATCATCTTAAATGACCCAATGACTTGTTAGTCATACTTGAAAATCTTAACGATTATGTGTGGATGAGAGGTACAGACTGCATTGCAAGGACTCAGTTTTCAGGAAAACCTCATGCAGGAAGAGAATGGAATTTTACTGTCAACAGGAATGGGACTAGAACCTTTAGCCAAGAAAAACAGATCAGCAGTTGGAGAGGGGTTCTTTTTCTCTTTTGAACTAGAAGAGAGATGAGCATCTTGCTCAACCTATTGTGATCCCTCATCTATCTGAAGAAAATCAGACTAGTCATCCTTCTTCAGTAGTGGTGGATAGAGACTTTTTCCCTTTGAGGAAGATAAGAGACTATCCATCCAAGATGATTTTCAGTTGATCTCTTCAATATCTGTACAATTCTCTATATCCGGAACATACAATAGCCTGACTCCACAATATCAGCAGGGACTCAGGTCCCCAGTCCTGAGTCCTCACTCCCTGAGGGGAATTTAGGACAAAAATGGAAATTAGGGGTTTCCTAATTTTTCTTCTACCCCAAACCTACCATTTGTAAATACTACAAATAATAAATAGATCTTATTAATCCAGAAGAAATTAAACATCTTATTCTAAAGTGCTAAGGGGATCAGGGTAATATCTATCAAGGGAAGAAACCAGAAACAGAAGCTGAAGGGGATTTCCTCCTTACCTTTCAGCTCTGGACAGTGATCAAATCTCTCACCTTCCCTTGTGTAATTCTACCTAGGAGAAGGAGTGCTTCTTTTTATCCATCCCCCCTCTCTCTCTTAGACCTTTCAAACTTTAGTTCCTACCCCCCTCTAGTACATATGTAAAGAATCATAAGCTTTTTGAGGTTATGGCGATTCCTGCCAGATATGCATTCAACATGAAAAACATAAATCTTTAAAGTTGGCAGAAACATCAAAGACAACATAGTGCAACTCTTATCAAAGTATGAGTCCCATATAGAATCTTATGAAAGTATTTATCAGTATTATGACTGTGAAAAAAAAATAAAAAATTTAGGTCTCTGTCCTCACCTGTAAGTTGGGGATAATAATAACACTGATCTCAGAGAATTATTGTGGGAATCAAATAAGGTAATTGTCCTCGAATTGAAAGGCTGATCATCTAGTCTCTAATTCCCTTCTTTTGGAAAATTCCATTATGTTTTGGGACAGTCTTATTTTGTAAAAAGTGTTGCTTTATATGAAATGGATGATTCCTTGTCTGGAATACCCAGTAATTGACCCAAGTTTAACCATGTTAATTAGCCTAGTTTAGCCAAGGACCATTTAGATTCTCTTTGACATAAATATATTAAGTGATCAACTAAAGAAATCACTTAATAATTACAACTTACTTTGAAATAGGACTTTGAAGTTTCCCATGATGTAAACAGTATAGGCATCATTAGTTCCATTTTACTGAAGAAGAAATTGAAAGTGAGAGAGGTTCAGAAGCTTTCCCAAGGCTATAGAATCAATGTTTCAGAGCCAGCATTTGGACTTACAGTTCAAAATTCTTTCAACTATACTCTTCTGTCTTTCTGGAAATGTGGTGGCAGCAAGAAAAGACTGAATTTGGTATAAGAGACATGATTTTCCAGTGCTTCTGCAAATGTATTAATTCAGCAAATATTTATTGAAGGTCAATTATAAGAAAGGGTCTGAGGATCCCAAAAGACATATGACACTTTCAAGGAATTTATTTATTATTTAATATACAATTGCATTGAGAGGTAAGACACTTATAATCAACAGTAGTCTTGATAATTATCAAAGTCCAATCTTCTATTTAGAAGATACTTTATGATTTTCCATATTTTAAAATCATAACCAAGAAATTCATTGAGTATGTAAAGAGCAATAATAATATTACAGCAAAACTCCAAAAACTAAACCAGGAGAAATTTGTTCTTTAACCTAGCATGATGTCAAGTATCATTATTATTTCTATTTCTCATTTTTCTTCAAAAAATTTTAACTTTTTAGGAATTTTGAGTTCCAAATTCTTTCTCTACTCCTAAAGATCCAACCAATTAAGAAAGCAAGTAATATGGCTGTTAGGTATTTCTAAAGTTACAAACTCCATTGCAATGTATTCATTTGGTCTGGTCCCTGAATTATGTGGAGCTTCTATAGAAATAGAAAGAAGCCAAGTCTAATTGTAGAGTAGCATTCAGATATATATATATATATATAATATATAATTCTCTAATTTATATATCATGTTAGATGCCTTTTCTGCTTCATCTTCTGGCTCTGCTTGTATCATGCCTATGGTGATATTAAAAGCAACCATTTATTGAGAGGGAGGTAGTCCAGAAAGAAACAAACAAATAAAACTTTATTCCCCCATGATTGATGATAGTATCCACAGGAGTTCAGGATTGGACAGAGACACAGAGCAAATAATTCCATATTATATAGCACTTGAAAGTCATGTTGTCCCAGTATAACTCTGATTCCAGTGGTAGAATACATAGTGGGAGATGGAACTCTGAACATCAGAGAGAACATCTTTTCATTTATGGGAAATAATTCAGTCAGTTTTCTGAAGACAAAGAGGAGTCAAAGTCAATTTGGGGGTGGCTTTTGACATGTCTCAGCTATAAGTATAGGAAAACTGGAATGGAAAGATAAGCAAGTATCTAGTGTATTTGATTAATATAGAAAACCAGTGAGGATATTTGAAAACAAGATGGTTAGGTCAAAACAGATGAAATTGAAAGTGTTGAAGACTTACCATGGGTACTTCTAGGGATGGAGCCAAGGAGGAAAAGTAGAATCAAGGAAAGCTTAAAGCACTATGAGAATCCTCTCCAACCAACCTTAAAATAATGCTTCAAAATGGATACTAGAGTGAAAGAACCAACAAGACTGCTTGCAGTATTTACTCCTTGACTTGGTGGCTCTTGCATTTAGCTGTTGCATTCCTGGAAATTGTCATTTGAGGATTTATTTCTGGAGGTGATCTGCAAATTATTTCAATTTCAATTTTATTTTCTTGTTTGAGGATATCTGGGAAGTTTTCTTTAATAATTTCTTGTATTATGATGTCCAAGATTTTTTCTTGATCATGGCTTTCAGGTAGTCCAATAATTCTCAAATTGTATCTCCTAGATCTTTTTTCCAGGTCAATTGTTTTTTTCTTCAGTAGGATATTTCATGTTTTTCTTTGTTCCTCCCCCCCCATTCCTTTGATCCTGTTTTATTGTTTCTTGATTTCTCATTAAATCATTAATTCTTAGTTGTTCAGTTCTGATTTTAAAGCCCTGATTTTCTTCTATCAATTTTTGGTTCTCTTTTTTAAAATTGTACCATTGCTTCTTGCATCACTTTCATTTCTCTTACCCACTTTTCCTCTGCCTCTCTTAATTTGTTTTTGATGTCTTTTTTGAGCTCTTCCAAAATCTGTGTCCAATCCAGTTTTTTTCTTTTGGACTTTGGATGTGTTTGTTTTGCTTTCACTGTCCCCTTCTGTGACTATACCTTATTCTTTTTCTCCATAGAAAGGCTTCAGTGTTAGATGCTTTTTATTTTGTTAGCTCATTTTCCCTACCATTTTGTAGGCTCTGTTTTTAGGGAGATTAGGATACTCTTTTAAACTTCAGTCCTTCTTTGATGATACCCTTAGCTTATTTTTTGGTTTTCGGCCAGTTTTCATTCTTCCATGGTGGTATGATACTCTGAGGGCTGGGAGTTCTCAGGGCCTCCTGCCTCTGCTGACTCAATTAACCCTTGAAATGCTGATAGCTTAAGGACTTGCCTCAAGCTTGGGCTTAAGCTTTTGATCACACTCTGAATTTGATTAGGTCAGGAGCTGCTCAAATTCTAGCCCCAGGCTTAAGCATAACTTTTTAATCTCACTGTTTACTTGATACAATCAGTAACACAGTTGATTGCCCTGTCCTGGAGCTCCTACCTGAGACCCTGGAAAAAAGGTCCAGAATCCCTTTGGGTCAACCAACTACCCCTAGCTGGGATATGTGTCCTTTCCACAGACTCAGACTGAGGTAACTTGTTTCCTCAGAGCCCACAAAGATCAGTTCACTTCAGCACAGATTGCCTTGGGCTGGGATTCTGGATTTCACCACAGGTTTGAAACCTCAAGAGGTTGACTTAGACCTCTGTTTACCAAGGCAGGTTCTCAGGATCTGAATGGTGGCTTGGACTTAGGTTCTGAACCTGAGACAGAAGATATGGGGGGGGGGGTTGTGGCTTGCTCTTGACTTGTTTTCATTCCTTGCTATAGTCTTTCTGACTGTGCTCCCCTTTCACCCTGGTGCCCCAGACATTGTCTGCCTACCTTTTAAGACTTTCTTCTCTTGAAAATTATTTATCTCTGTCTCCTTGTTGGTTCTTTCACTCCTGTATTTGTTTTGTGGTATTTAAAAGTTTTTTTTTTGATTGGAGCAGATTCTGATGGTGACCTTGAGCTTCTCTGCCTTACTCCTCCATCTTGGCTCCTGAAAGAACTGACAAGGGAACATAGTGAAGCAACTTTCATGTAGACAACAACTTGAAGAATAGGTAGAGAAGTTCTGGTTCACTGAGGTGAGTGGGGAGAACATCTCGAGGAGGCCATACCAAAGAGTACCTGTGTAAGGCAACAGCAACCCCATCACACCACATCTACCTTTTCAGGTTCAGAACCTGGGATCAAGCCAATATTGAGACCCCATGGCCACCCCTTAAAATCCCAATCTCTATTCCAATGCTGCTGTGAGGTCCCAAGCCCCAGGGTAAGGTAGTTGGCAAGGCAAATAGCTGGTATAAACTCCACTGGAGGACCTGAGCTCTTTCTCAGACCTTTTTATAATGAGATCCTGAATCCCAGCTCAAAGGAATATGTAAGGCACACCTGGTCTGTGTAAGCATAGAGTGAGGCCTGGAGCCCAAGCCCAAACATTTAGTAAGAACTTGAACCCATGGATAAATCAATCTGTAGAATGCCTGGTCTATGTAAACCCAGAAGAAGGCTCAGATTCCCTATCCAAACTCAAGAAAAAGTTACAAACCCCAGGGTAGGGCACTTCATAGTGTGACTGACCTAATCAAATCCAGAGTGAGACCAAAAGATCCTGCCCAAGGCTGAGACTAGACCCTGAGCCCAAGCTCAGGTAGCCCATGGTAGTCTGAGCTCTGCAAGCCTTCTGCAGTTCTAGGACATGATTGAATGAACAATTGGAGGTAGTTTTTGGAGCTCTCAGACCATATGACATCATACCAACGTGAAAGAATTGGAACTTGCAGAAACCCAGAAACAGAGGCAAGGTTAACAGCATGGAAAAATTCAAATTTCAGAGAGGGCCCTATTTACTTCTGAGAAGAGTCTACCTTTTAGATAAAAGTGAAAACTAAGAAAAAGTTTGGGAATATGAGAAAAAATTGAAAAAAAAAACAATTTAAACTTTAACAACTTTAATGGAGCCAAGGAAGAGCAAGGCACTGACAGAAAAGGGGGCAGAGAAAGCAAAGCAAATACACAAAATTGCAAAGGAAAATATCAATTGGTCTCAGGTTCTAGAAAAACTCAAAAATGATTTAAAAATAAATTAAGAGAGGCAAAGGAAAAACAAGGAGAAATGAAAGCAACACAAGAAGAAAATAAGAGATTTCAAAGCAGAATTGGCTAAATTGAAAAGGAGTTTCAAAAGCTCACAGAAGAAAATCATTTCTTAAAAATTAGAATTGGGCAACTAGAAGCTAATGATTTCACGAGATATCAAGAAACAAAACAAAATTAAAAGGATAAAAAAGATAGAAGAAAATATGAAATATCTCATTGAAAAAACAACTGACCTGAAAAAATAGAACCTGGAGAGGTAATTTAAGAATTATTAGGTCGCCAGAAAACCACAATAAAAAAACAAGTCTAGGCAAAATAATAAAAGCAGTTGTCAAAAGCACTGAAATGATATTTTTGAATAAGAGGATAAAATAGAAATCAAAAGAATCCACAGATCACCTCCATAAATAAATTCCCATATGTCAACTCCCAGGAATATAATAACTAAATTCAAGATACCCCCAGGTCAAGGAAAAAAAAAACTAAAAATTGCTATAAAGAAATAATTGAAATTCCATGTAGTTACAGTCAGGATTATGCAGGATTTAGCAGCCTCTGCATTAAGGGATCAGAAGGCTTGGAATATGGTGTTCTAGGAGGTAAAAATCTAGTTTTACAACTCAGAATAATTTATCTAGAAAAAGTGAGTATATTCTTTCAGAGGGGAAATTGTTAATTTATTAAAATAGGAGATTTCCAAGGTCTGATGAAAAGACCAAATTTATGTGAAGAGAGAATTGAACTCTCTTTATTTATTTTTAATGCAATCAATCAGCAACCTTTAATCTAATCAATCAATCAAGAATTTGACATGCCCCTACTTAGTACTTGGTAAGTTCACAAGTAATTTACTAGAAAAAAAGTTTACATGCACAAAACCCACAAGTGCTTCCCTCCACTTTGGTCAGGGCTAGGCAATTTGGGAGGCTGTGATTGGTACCTGTGAAGTGTGAGAGAGACAGGAGGTGATATGGAAAAGGGGCTATAAAAGATGAGACCAAGGAAAAGAATCCATTCATTCTTTCCTTGTCTGTTTGGCAAAGAGTCTGTCCTGGAGGAAGATTCTGCAGGATTTGATTCCTGGGCTTTCTGGAAAGACTTTTGTCATGGACATGTGCTGGGTTGGAGCTTATTGCACTGGAGAGGCTTTCTTGTGAGTGACTAGAGCTGAAGGAAGAGGCTTGCATTGGAAGAACCCCTTTGCTGTAGACACTATCAGGACTCTTGGCTTAAGAGACTACCATGACTCCATGTGGAGATAAGATTTGAGGGAGTCCTTGCTGGATGGGGAGCTGGTCTTCTTCAGACACAAATTAGAGTGGGCAATACTTTCTATTTCCTTTCTACATTTCTCTCTTTTACTATATCTCCATTAAACTAAATTGTTATGAACAGCTAACAGACTTGTGACTTAAGAGTTAATTTTATGAATGGCAACCTCAATCTTATATTTTTTAACTCATATTTAGTCAAACCACTTTTAATTATTACACTTAAATAGAAAATCCAAAGTCTAAACATAAGAGTCAAGAGAAGCCTAAAATGGTAACAAAGAAAGAGAATATTTAAGGGATTTGATAAGGTCATACTGTTTATATTCTTATATGGACAGATATTTGTAATTCTTAAAAATTTAATAAGTATTAGAGTGTTTAGAAGCACTATACATACAGACAGAGAGTGTTGCAGTAAGCTGATTGTGGTGGAAAAGAGGCTTACACTGAAAGAAAAGGGAAAGGAGAGGTGAAATGGGGGAAATTATCTCACCTAAAGAGGCATGAAAAATTATTACAGTGGAGAGGAGGATGAAGGTGGTGACAGGCAATGCTTAACCCTTACTCTCATTGTAATTGACTCAGAAAGGAATACAACCATCCTCATTGAGGTATAGAATCCTAACTTACACTATAGAGAAGTAGAATGTGAATAAGGCAAGGGGGTAAGAGAAGGGAAGGAGAAGACAGGGATGGTGATAATACATAGCTTAAAGGTAAGGGGTGAAGTAGAATTTATTGTATATTATCTGAAGTAAAAAAAAGCAGGAGTTGCAATCAAGTATCAAAGTTAAGCAAAAATAGATAGATAAGGAATGAAATTGCATCTTGCCAAAAGGTACTATAGACAAGTAATATCAATACTAAACATATATGTACAAAGTGGCATAGCTTCCAAATTTTTAAAGAAATTAAACAATCTTCATGAGGAAATAGACAGTAAAACTGTACTATTGGATGACCTCAACTTTCCCCTTTAATATCTAGAGAAATTAAACCAAAAAACAAACAAGAAAGGAATGAAGGAAGTGAAAGAAATTTTAGAAAAGTTAGAACTAACAGACCTCTGGAGAAAACTGAATGGTAATGGAAAGGAATATACTTTCTTTTCAGAAGTATATGGCACTGATACTAAAACTGATCATTAGAGCATAAAAACTTTACAGAAAAATGTAGGAAAGCAGAAATAATAAATGCATACTTTTCAGATAATAACACAATTGGTATTATAACCAATAAGGGTCCATGGAAAGATAAATAAAAAATTACCTGGAAACTAAATAATCTAAAGCCAAAAAAGGGGTTGTTAAAGAACAAATTATAGAAACAATAATTTCTTTGAGGAGAATGACAATGAGGAGTCAACATATCAAAATTTATGGGACTCAGTCAAAGCAATACTTAGGGGAAGATTTATATCTCTAAATACTTATTTCTTTAAATAGAGGAAAAACAGTTCAGTGAATTGGACATGCCACTAAAAAAGTAGAAAAAAAATTAAAAATCCCCAATTAAAAACTAAATCAGAAATCCTAAAAATTAAAGGAGAAATTAATCAAGTTGAAATCAGGAAAACCATTGAACTAATAAATAAGACTAAGAGTTGGTTTTATGAAAAAAACAAATAAAATAAATAGAGCATTTGTTGGTTTGATTAAAAAAAACAGAAAAAAGAAAATCAAATAATCAGTATCAAAAATGGAAAAGATGAACTCTCCCACAATGCAGAAGAAATTGAAGCAATCATTAGGATCTATTTTTCCTAATTAAGTATTACAATCTTAACAAAATGAATAAATATTTGCAAAAATAGAAATTACTCAGATTAACAAAAGAGGAAATAGAATACTTAAATAATCCCATTTCAGGAAAAGAAAAGAAACAACCATCAATGAAATCTCTAAGAAAAAAATCCCCAGAGCCAGATGGATTCACAAGTGAATTCTATAAAACATTTAAAGAACAATTATTCCAATGTTATATAAACTGTTTTGAAAAATAGTCAGAGAAGGAATCCTACCAAATTCCTTTTATGACACAAATATGGTACTGTTACCTAAGCCAGGAAGAGCAAAAATAGAGAAAGAAAATTATAGGCCATTTTCATCAGTGAATATAAAGGCAGTAGTTTTAAATTAAATACTAACAAAGAGGCAATAGCAATGTATCACAAGAATCATTCTATATGACCAACTGGGATTTATACCAAGATTGAAGTGGTTTAATATTAGGAAATCTATCAGCATAATTGACTATATCGATAAGCAAACTAATAGAAATCATGATTATCTCAATAGATAAAGAATATTTGACTAATACAATACCCATTCTTATTAAAAACACTTAAAAACATGAGAATAAATGGGCCATTCCTTAAAATTATGAGTAGTATTTACCTAAATCTATGAGCAAGTATCAGATCTAAAGAATTGGAAAACATTAATTGTTCATGGGAAGGCCAAGCTAATATAATTAAAATGACAATTCTTCCTAAAATAATTTACTTATATATTTCCATATCAATCAAACTACTAAATATTTATATTACAGAACTAGAAAAATAATAACAAAATTGATTTGGAAGAAAAAAAGGTGAAAAATATAAAGGGAACTAATGAAAAAAAAAGCAAAGGAAGATGTTCTAGTGGTGCCAGATCTCAAATTGTAGTATAAAGCAGTAATCATCAAAACAATCTGGTCCTGGCTAAGAAATTGAATGGTAAATCAAAGGACTAGATTAGATACAAAATTTATAGGAGTAAATGGCCTTAGGAACCCAATGTTTGATAAACTCAAAGACCCCAGCTTTTGGGATAAAAACTCAAACAAAAATTGCTTGGAAAATTGGAAAATAGTATGGCATAAATTTGTTATAAACCAATATCTCACACTCCATCCCAAGAAATGGTCAAAAAGGTATATGATTGAGATATAAAGAGTGATACCATAAGTAAATTAGTAGAACACAGAGTAGTTTACTTAGAAGATCTATGGAGAAGGGAAAAATTTATGGCCAAATGAGATAGAGAACATTATAAGATGGAAAAAGAACAATCTTGATTATATTAAAATAAAAGTGTTTCTTTAAACAAAACCAATGTAACCAAGATTAGACAGAAAACAACATACTGGGAAAAATGCACAACAAATTTCTCTGAAAAACATCTAATTTCTCAGATTTAAGGAAACTAAGTGAAATGTATAAGAATATAAGCCATTCCTCAATTGACAAGAGGTCAAAGGATATGAGCAAGCAATTTTCAGAGCTATTGATAATCTCATAAAAAAATGTTCTAAATCACTCTTGATCAGAGAAAGGCAAATTAAAACAACACTCAGATAGCACCTCACACCTATCAGATTGGTCAGTGACAGTAAAGGAAAGCGTGTTGGGTGGGATGTGGCAAAATTGGGAAACTAATGCATTGTTAGTGGATCTGTGAACTGATGCAGCTATTCTGAAGGGCAGTTTGGAACTATAGCCAAAGGGTCATAGAATTGAGCAAACCATTTGTTCCTATAAGAGGGAAGAAGATGTATTTGTACAAAAGTAGATATAGCAATCTTTTTTGTGGTGGTAAAGAATTGGAAATTGAGGGGATGTTGATCAATTGGAGAATGGTTGAACAAACTGTGGTATATGTTGTTGATATTATGTTATGAGAAATAATAAGCAGGATGATTTCAGAAAAAGTTGGAAAGATCTACACAAACTGATGCAAAGCTAAATAAGAACTGGGAGAACATTGTTCTCATCGAGATCAATATTTTTTGATGAACCACTGTGAAAATTTGACTACTCTTATCAATGCAATGATCTAGGACAATTCTGAAAAGACTTATTACAGGGAAGGCTATCTTCAGAGAAAGAAACTACTTATCATTTTATTTTGGGGGTTTGATTTTATATGAGTGTGCTCTTACAACAAAGACCAGTATGGAAGCCTGTTTTCCATGATAATACGCGTATAGCTCAGATAAAATTGCTTACCATGTCTAAGTGGGGGGAGGAAAGGGAAAGAGGAAAATGGTTTGGATCTTATAACTTTGGAAAACATAATGAAAATTATCACAAGTAATTGGCAAAATAAAATATCTTTGAATGAGAAAAAATAACTGAAATTAACAAAAAGATATTGAGCATTCATTTTGTGTCTCAGGGCAGGATTTTTACTGCAAAAAACAAGATTAATTTTTCAATTCTTACTTCTGTTCATCTTGAAAAATTTTTATATTTTGTTTCAGTTTAAATACCATGAAAAATCATTTAATAATCTCTTCATATGCATATCACAGAAAGAAATTTTGGCACACTGGACTTGGAGTCAGGAAGACCTGAAGACAAATATCACTTCACATGAGCTGTGTTATCCTTGGTGAGTCACTTAAGCTTATTCAAACTTAGCCCTTATATTTATTTATTTATTTTTTATTTTTTTATTTAATCAATTTAGAACATTATTCCTTGGTTATAAGAATCATATTCTTTCCCTCCCTCCCTTCCCCCACTCTTCCCATAGCCAGTGCTCAGTTTTACTGGATCAGAACCTATTTCCATGTTGTTGATGTTTGCACTAGGATGTTCACCAAGAGTCTACATCCCCAATCATATCCCCCTGGACCCGTGTAATCAAGCCATTGTTTTTCTTCGGTGTTTCTACTCCCACAGTTTTTCCTCTGGATGTGGATAGTGTTCTTTCTTGTAGATGCCTCCAGGTTGTTCAGGATCACTTAACTGCCACTAATGGAGAAGTCTATTACATTCAATTGTACCACAGTGTGTCAGTCTCTATGTATAATGTTCTCCTGGTTCTGTTCCTTTCACTCTGCATCAATTCCTGGAGGTTGTTCCAGTTCCCATGGAATTCCTCCACTTTATTATTCCTTTTAGCACAATAGTATTCCATCACCAACATATACCACAATTTGTTCATCCATTCCCCAGTTGAAGGCCATCCTCTCATTTTCCATTTTTTTTTTTTGCCACCACAAAGAGTGCAGCTATGAATATTCTTGTACAAGTCTTTTTTCCTTATTATCTCTTTGGCATACAAACCCAGCAGTGCTATGGCTGGTTCAAAGGTCAGACAATCTTTTAGCGCCCTTTAGGCATATTTCCAAATTGTCCTCCAGAATGGTTGGATCAATTCAAAACTCCACCAGCAGTGTATTAATGTCCCAACGTTGCCACATCTCCTCCAGCATTCATTACTTTCCATTCCTGGCATGTTAGTTAGCCATGTTAGTCATGTTGACTCTGAGATGATATCTCAGAGTTGTTTTGATTTGCATCTTTCTGATTATAAGATATTTAGAACACTTTTTCATGTTTTTATGAATTTATTAATAGTTTTTATTTCTTTAACTTAAAATTGCCTATTCATGTTATTAATGTCCCTTGCCCATTTATCAATTGGAAAATTGATTTTTTGTACAATTGATTTAACTCTTTATAAATTTGAGCAATTAAACCTTTGTCAGAGGTTTTTGTTATGAAGATTGTTTCCCAATTTGTTTCTTTCCTTCTAATTTTCGTTGCATTGGTTTTGTTTGTACAACCCCTTTTTAATTTGATCTAATCAAAATTATCTATTTTACATTTTGTGTTTTTTTTTTCTAACTCTTTCTTGGTCTTACAATCCTTCCTTTCCCAAAGATCTGACATGTATACTATTCTGTGTTTACCTAATTTACTTATAATTTCCTTCTTTATATTTGTCATTCACCCATTCTGAGTTTATCTTGGTATAGGGTGTGAGATGTTGATCCAAACATAATCTCTCCTATCCTGCCTTCCAATTGTCCCAGCAGTTTTTTTTTTAATCAAATAGTGGATTTTGATCCCAAAAGGTGGGATCTTTGGGCTTATCTTAGACTGCCTTGCTGAGGTCACTTTCCCCAAATCCATTCCACTGATCCTCCTTTCTGTCTCATATCCATAATGTTTTGATGACCATTGCTTTATAGTATAGTTTGAGATCTGGTACTGCAAGACTACCTTCTTTCTCATTTTTTTTCATTGTTACCCTGGATATCCTTGATCTTTTATTCTTCCAAATGAACTTTGTTAAGGTTTTTTCTAATTCAGTAAAAAGTTTTTTGGAGTTCTATGTGTATGACACTAAATAAGTAAATGAATTTGTGTAGGATTGTCATTTTTATTATGTTAGCTTGTCCTACCCGTGAGTAATCTATGTTTTTCCAATTGTTTAAATCTAGTTTTAATTTTGTGGAGAGTGTTTTGTAGTTGTGTTCATATAGTTCCTGTGTTTGTCTCAGCAGATAGATTCCTAAGTGTTTTACATTGTCTAGTGTGATTTTAAATGGAATTTCTCTTTCTAATTCTTGCTGCTGAGATATGTTGGAAATATATAGAAATGCTGATGACGTATGTGGGTTTATTTTCTATCCTGAAACTTTGCTAAAATTCTTGATCATTTCAACTAGCTTTTTAGTTGATTCTATGGTGTTCTTTAAGTTGACCATCATATCATCTGCAAAGAGTGATAGCTTGGTCTCCTCATTGTCTCTTTTGATACCTTCAATTTCTTTTTCTTCTCTAATTGCTACTGCTAGTGTTTCTAGTACAATATTAAATAATAGAGGTGATAATGGGCATCCTTGTTTCACTCTTGATTTTATTGGGAATGCATCTAGTTTATCCCCATTGCAAATGATGTTTGCTGATGGTTTCAGATATATACTGTTTATTATTTTTAGGAAAGACCTTTCTATTCCTATACTCCCTAGTGTTTTCAATTAGAATGAGTGTTTTATTTGGTCAAAGGCTTTTCCTGCATTTATTGAGATAATCATGTGATTTTTGTCAGTTTGTTTGTTAATATGGTCAATTATGTGGATGGTTTTCCTAATATTGAACCATTCTTGCATTCCTGGTATGAATCCTACCTGGGAATAATGAATAATTCTCGTGAACACTTGCTGGAGGTTTTTTTTTTTGCTTGTATTCAATTTAAGATTGTGCCATCTATGTCTGTAGTTTTCTTTCTCTGTTTTTGACCTGCCTGGCTTTGGAATCAGTACCATATTTGTGTCATAAAAGGAATTTGGTAGAACTCCTTTGCTTATTCTGTCAAATAGTTTGTATAATATTGGGATTAGTTCTTCTTTGAATACTTGATAGAATTCATTTGTGAATCCATCTAGTCTTGGGGATTTTTTCTTAGGGAGTTCTTTGATGGCTTGTTCAATTTTTTTTCTCATATGGGGTTGTTTATGTAATCTATTTCATCCTCTGTTAGTCTAGGCAATTTAAACTTTTGTAAATATTCATCCATATCATCTAGATTGCCATATTTATTGCCATATAATTGGGCATAATAATTTTTAATGATTGCCTTAATTTCCTCTTCATTAGAGGTGAAGTCTCCCTTTTCATCTTGGATACTATCAATTTGGTTTTCTTTCCTTTTTTTAAAATTAGATTTAGCAGTACTTTGTCTATTTTATTTGATTTTTTCAAGTACCAGACTAGAAGTCTTACTTATTAAATCAATAGTTCTTTGACTTTCAATTTTATTAATTTCTCCTTTGATTTTTAGGATCTCTAATTTAGTTTTCATCTGAGGATTTTAAATTTGTTCTCTTTCTAGTTTTTTAATTTGCATGCCCTTTTCATTAACCTCTGCCCTCCCTAATTTGTTAATATATGAACTCAAGGATATAAAATTCCCCCGAGTATTGTTTTGGCTGCATCCCATAGATTTTGAAAGGATGCCTCATCATTGTCCTTTTCTTCACTGAAATTATTAATTATTTCTATGATTTGTTCTTTAACTGATTTTGGAGAATCTTATTGCTTAATTTTCAATTAATTTTTGATTTGCCTCTCCATGTACCCTTAATAATTATTATTTTCATTGCATTGTGGTCTGAGAAGGTTGTATTTATTATTTCTGCTCTTTTGCACTTGTTTGCAATGTTTTTATGCCCTATTACACAGTCAATCTTTGTGAATATACCATGTGCTGCTGAAAAGAAGGTGTAAATACACCTTTTTGTCCCTATTTATTTTTCTACACATATCTACTAACTGTAATTTTTCTAAGATTTCATTCACTTCTCTTACCTCTTTCTTATTTATTTTTTTGTTTCATTTATATAGTTCTGATAGAGGAAGGCTCAGGTCTCCCACTAGTATAGATTTTCTATCTATTTTGTCCTTGAGCTCCACATTTGATCACTTTGTAATTAGTGTGGGAAAGGGGACCCCATGTTCTCGATCCAAAACTTGACTCTTTTTTCCCCACTTAATATCAGTTACATAAAGAACACACATAAGAAACAGCAAAGAAGCCTATTTTTCTAAATGGTAACAAAACAGAAGTCAGAGAAGCTTTACTTAAGAGAATGTATGCCAGACAATATGTGTGAAGGAGCTCTTCCATTGGATAGAGGTAACTCAGCTTGTTAATGGTGAAATTATGGTTGAGACTAAAAAAAATCTAAATTTAAATGGTCGCCAAGGGAAATTCCAAATAATAAAATACCCAAGTAAGCTGCCAAATTTTTATGGTGATTTAATTACAATAGGAATAAGAAAATATTAGAGAGGGGGGGAGAGAAGGAAAGAGGGAGAGAAGGAAAGGAGTTTAACTCAGAACCACTCTGGCTCAGGTTGAGCCAAAGAGGGCGTTAAGGCCTTGGAGAACCAAGGCAGAGAAAGGGGTCAGTCTTTATCACTCATGTGACTGGTTTGAAAGGAAAGCTGTCTGCGGGGCTCCTCCAAGCTCAGGTTCCAGGATCGAACTGAACTTGAACTAGTCCTCTCCACAAGAAGTCCCAAGAACACCAGAGGCTGTTCTCTACTTCACTTCCTGCATCTCACATGTGCTAATGGTGGCTCAAGCTTGACTTAGGACCACCCAGAGGTCTGTCCTTTTTTTGCACATGTCTGTTGAAGGCCATTTTCTCAAATAATTAAATCTTGAGTTTGATCTAGCCCTTCCTAATCTTGTTAAACTAAGAAGAGAGGAGAAATGTAGTTTCCAAGACCCAATTCTGTTATTCCAAGTATCTCTATTGTTATTGATCAGGAAATACCTAAATCAGATCTTCTAAAGAATGGTTTGATTAGAGTGGAGTAGTTTTGAAATTCACACACTCAACCAATGTCCTTAATCTCACCCAGGGGGAAATTCCCTGAAGTCTGGGAATAAGGACATAATGTCTCTTTTTATGTCTCCCAGAGTAGTTTCCTTCAGCAGCATGTAGTTAGGTTGACCTATTCCACCTTCTCTCTGGTTCAAAGTAGGTTCTCATGAGGAGAGTCCTGAAAAGGGACTCCTGTAGTGGAAAATTCTCAGATCTCCCCCTTTAGGGACCTCCTTATGCTCTAAGGACTGGTTTTGCAAAACTGAAACACCCAGAAGCTTGCTCTTCATAGCCTCTCCTATCCTTGCACCTATTGGAACTTCTGAACAAAGCAAGTAGGTTCCACTTCATGGGGCACTGTTACGTCCCATGCTGTGATGTCACAAATCCATGATGGTTGTCTGCCCTTGCCTATGTTCCTACTTGTCTATCATGTTTGTTTTCACAACCCATGGAAACTCTTGTGTCATGTAACTTATGGAAGCCCATAGAAACTCCTGATTTTGTATGTATCATGTGACTTATGGAAACCCTCCTCAATTGATGGTTTATAAAATACCCAGAGTTCCTTTGATCCCTGGCTGGGTCCACTTATACATGCATAATAAACCTTCTTCTTGGGGGCAGCTGGGTAGCTCAGTGGAATGAGAGCCAGGCCTAGAGACAGGAGGTCCTGGGTTCAAATCTGGCCTCAGACACTTCCTGGCTATATGACCCTGGGCAAGTCACTTAACCCCCATTGCCTAGCCCTTACTGCTCTTCTGCCTTGGAACCAATACTTAGTAATATTTCTGAGATAAAAGGTAAGGGTTTAAAAAATTTCCTTCTTCCTTCCTTCCTTTTCAGTTACAATTGTAGTTTCCTGCATGGCTAAACTGAAAATTCCACAACACTCCTACTTGAAGATTTCTCAAAGTGGGGAGGACTCAAAGTGTGATTGACAGAGCACTGAGTGTCTTGTCTCTTGCCAACTCTGCATCATTCCTTAGGTAGAGCATAGCATTCATTTCTACCAAATAGGAGAAATTCCAACACAAATGGACTTTTGAATAGAGGTTGCATATTGGAAGCCTTTTCTTCTCTGAGTTTGTGAAAAACCAACTAATATCAAAACTTGAGTAATCATTTTTTAACAGAAGAGAAATAGCTCCACATCATGACTCTCACACTCATCACCACCATCCCTAATCTTTTCCCCATTTTTAAGTGGAAAATATTTTCGTATATGAAATATAAAATTATAAACTCAAGACAACTCATAAAAATAATTTAACTTGGACATCTATCAACCATCTTTGCAAAAAGTTTATGTGGAACATTCATCCAGTCAAAGCCAACATTCTCTCTCCCTTGAAATGACATTCAGGCTTTTCTAAGGTCACCTCTGGACTGTGTTTTGGCATGTCCTCAGAAGATGACCGGATAAAACCTCCACAGTCCATTCAAATGTCAGGGAAAGAGAATTGGGAAAAATTATTCAAATATCATCTTATTTCCTTGTGTCTTTTTATCTCCTCCTACTCAGACTCCCTGAAAACAATGTTTCCAATTCTAAAATTTCCTTGGCCTCTGCTACAAAAGCTCTTTCACCCTCCTGTACCACTTCTTTACTTAATGAAACTTCCATGATCACCATTGCCATGACTTCCTTCTTAGCCTCCAAAGTGTATTAAAAAAAGATAAAAGAGAGATGTTTGTATCCCGAGGGAAATTTGGACTTTCGGTATGGAGAGGGGAAAAGAGAGGAGACCCCTCTTCTCAAAGTGGGGTTCAGGAGAGACAGCAGATGTAATGAGTTGGCTCAGAGAGAGGAGAGGGGGTTTGAAGATTTTCCCCTTCTGCGTTTCCTCCTTAGCTAAAGCTGCTCTCCCAGATTCACTCTTGTCCCTCTTGTCCCTCCTCCACTATTCAAGACCAAAGGGTCTCCTCTTGATCTGTTCACTCACATTCAGATTGGGGAACAGATAACTTTTAATGTCAACTCAAACAGGTAATACAAAAGGAATAATGGGCAGGTAAGAATGGGAAAAGGAAAGTGGGGAAAGAGTCCCTGTCTATCTAAACCCTTTTCCTCCCTCCTCGAGTTTGGGGGGAACTCAGGCCTTGGCAGCCTGAGCCTCCTGAGAGAAAGTCAGGTTGACTCACCCCTGGGCTACAGGAGCTGAGGTAAAGTCTGCACAGGTTTCTCTTCAGAAGTCCCTTCAATTGGGAATTGTTGGGTTGGGGGATGATTTCCAGTCACCAGCAGGAAAAATGGGTTACCCTCAGGAGAAAGTCTTTTTCCCAACTTCTCTTTTCAGCTTCTTAAAACTGAGAGACCCTCACTGCTCTCCCATCCAGTCTTCTCCTCCTCTGTATACCACTCTTAGGGCCCCTCCCCTGTCGAGGTGATCAGTTTCACATACTCTTTAGCCTGGCACTTTTTTTCTGGTGCCAGCCTCTGTCACAAAAGTCACTGAACTTGACCCAGTCCAGAATTACTGTTTCCATCAAACTCCAAGGCTTCCATGTAGTCTTTTACAGATTTGTATCTTCTTCTGAGTTGAAATCCACAAAACTGAATCAACCTTTTAGAAGACCCTTTCTCCTTGTCTATGACTATCCAAGCACCCACAGAGCCATGAAACAAATATTTTGATGTTTCTTCTATTATATCTTCGGACAGACTTATGATAAACAAAGTTCTGGCTGGCTCCTTGAGGCTGCTTTAGCTGTCTTTTGTTCCTTTAGCCCTAGCCATATGGCTTTAACTTCATCTCCTAAGGCATTTCCAGAATTCAAAGCTTCTCTTGCATGTTCCTCAGTAACAAACTCAATTGCTGTTTGTTAAGTTGTTCTGAGGTAAGCTGATGGACAACCCTTTCTCAAATACTTCTTTCAAACTTTCTTCACTGTTACTGTAGGTGAAATTATTCCATGTCAATGTTTTTTAATTTGGCCACTTGGTTTCACTACATGAATTCTTTCCACATCTTGAGTTCTTTTGTCCTTGACTTTTGTCCCTTGCGTAGGTCAGAATGAGTGCCTGACACTCAGTAACAATCCCTTGTTTCTCTTTCAAGGCCTTGTTCACATCTGCTTCTGTCATAAATTCAGTGTAAGCAATTCCATTGGATATCCCATCCTTAATGCAGACCAGTCTCTTGAACTCCTCCTAAGTTACTTTTATAACTTTCATATAAATTATAAAGAGAATCTACCAGATGGTATAATTTATAATTTTATAATTTATATGATATATTAATTTAATTAATTATATTAATTTATAAATATTTATACACATAAATATATACCTAAACATTATAAATATTGTTTTATTTTTTATATGTATATCACTATCATCTATGTATTATATATTTGTATTATAAAAATTAAAATTAAACCTCAATAATAAAAATTACGTATTTTTGGAGGTTAATTAATGATTATTAGAAATCAAGGAATGAAGAGGTTACAAAATAAAGATCATATGCCCATGACTGATCAGCCAGCTCAAACATCTGCCTTACCACTACCAAGCTTGAGATAGGAAATAAAGAGGTGGGACCTTCCACATCCCCACCTAATATCGCCTGTCTACAGGAAATATGTGATGACAGGAAGTCAGTGGACTCCTGGGAAATGTAATTTTTTTTTTTAGGGTAACAGATTTTTAATTATACATTCACCCCCTGAGGTCCATGGAAGACTGGTTTCTCCAATGGATCTTGTAAACATAATCAACTTTGAAATTACAATAATTTGAGGATAAAAGGAAAAGAGAACAAAACTAATGATTGTGAGGCGCATTGACAAAAAGCCATTTAGGGGGCAGTCCCCTTTGGATTAAAAGTATACATTCAAAACAAATGCATTCAACCACACATAGTTCAAATCACCACATTTCAAGATATTCTGGGGGCAGTATGTAGTCTGTGCAGGCATCTTAATGGTGCCTTCTCCAAATAGTTCACTTTCTGGATTTGGAGAGGTAGTGTATTTCTTATCCTAAAATTACTCTAAAAATAATTTAAACTTTTCAATTTAGAATAATAATAATAATACATTCTAACCACCCCACCTCCCTCAAAAGAGGGTGTTGAAATACCCAGGGATTACTTAGGAATGCATGGCTGAGTTATGAAGTATATGAATCAATTGGCAAGAGAAATAAAAAACATCAGAAAATCCAAATAAAAGATAAAAGATAACTTCTGGATAAAATCTAGACTATCAAAGACTTATGTGTAAAAATTTTATGTAAAAGAAAAATAAATTCATAATAGGTCCTTGACTCAGGGCCCAACTAAAGTAATTTCTATCCTATAAGTCTGTAGGACAAAATGCAGTAATATTTACTTACCCATTTGCAGCCAAGACTACAGGAAGTTGCCGTACTATAAGAGAGAAAAGGGAGTAGATTATATGAGCAAATGGGAACCAGGATGGAGCCAGAATAATCTATGTCATGTATTTTATATAGAGTGTGTGGTACAAGGAAGACCTGCATTTAACACATGTTAAATAGTCGCAACCTCGAGTCACACACATGTTTATGTCCTTGAGCTCTTTGTGCAGAATATCATCAATCCAAGTAGGATTGGTTTGGTATCTTTGATCTTGTGCTCTATTGGCACTATCCAAGTCTCTTTGTGCTTCTTTGGCACTGTGCAATGATTCTTTTTGTCTTCCCTTCTCTTGGAATCATACAGAATCATTTAGTAAAGTCATATAATTTTTTAAAACAATCAATGGCATAATTTTTATAGTCTAAAGCTTTTGGGGTATGTATTAATATTATAGAAAATATATATTTTAACTTATACTACTGCAAAATCAAAAAAGTAAAGAAAATCTTCTCAATACTAGTGACATGTGCTTCAAATACAAAAAAGGAGAGAAAAAATAAACTGAAATAGTATGTTGCTCATGCAAGTAAAAATAATAATAAAAAGGTTTAAAAATAAAAAATATATATAGCTTACAATTATTGACACACTGTGTCAGCTAGGGGAAGGCAGAGTGCAAAGGTTTCTCAGCAAAAAATGAGATAGATTTCCTTTTCAAACTTGGCCATGATCCACTGTGAGTGCAAGCAAATGATTTTTAAAAAGTAACAGTATTTATAAAGAACAAAAGTACAATAGGTAATGCATATTCAAAAATTCCCCAAATTCCCAAAATTAATAGCCCATTTAATGACAATAGCAAACAAACCCACTATCATTAGGATTCGCATGAGTCTACTGTGTGACACTTAAAACTAACGAATACTTGTCACAAGTTTTTCAGGGGTAGCAATGTTTCAAACTTGGCTGAGATATATTTTTTAAATCTATTACTGGAAGATGGCAGCCTAGAAGGAGCAGAAGTTCAGACCTCTGAATACCCTTCCTTATGGATTACAAACTGAATGCTCCTAGGGGACTGAAAATCAAACCTAACAACAAGACAGAGCCAAGGAACCCTCCTGCTGGACTCAATTAAAAAGGTACACCTCCTGAAAAGTCAGAATCTGAGAACACTCGAGTTTAAGGGGAAGGCAGATGGAAGGTCCCAGGACCCATCCCCCTGCCCACCTAGAGTGCTGAGACTCCAGTGGCAGTGGAAACTTCTGGGCAGGCAAAGGTGCTGGTCTGGAGGGTGTACCTTGTGGGCAGGGCTGTGCCAAGTTCAGAGCTTCGAAAACAGATGGCAGGGAAGGAGCTAGAGAGGGAGCATAGACCTGGCATCCTGGTCAGAGCTCTGTGGATATCCTCCATATTTGCTCCAGTCTTCCAGGAGGTTTTGGATTCAGACCACACTGAGCCCAACCAAGCTGAACTTAATCCCATCAAAAGTCTTTAGAAATCAGGGAAGCCCGGGATCCACACCCCTCCTAATTGACTGCTGGGCTTTAATCCAATCAAAAGCCTCCAGAGGACAGATAAGCTCAAACCCCCAACAAACATCCCCTAGAGACAGCATCTAGAGAGCTTCATTCAAAGCTCCAAGAGGGGAGACTGACAGAAGTCCCCAAAACCAAAAAAAAAACGAGAGGAGAAAGAGCACAGACAAATACGAGGAGCAAAGAAAGGGTGAAAATGAGCAAACAACAGAAAAAGAAGAAAGAAATTACAATAGACAGCTTCTACACAGCAAACAGAACAGAGGGGGAGGGAATAGTAAATGATAAATCAGAACTCCCAGCGAATTGAATACAGATTGTGGAAGAACTCAAAATGCAATTCAAAACACAATTAAGAGAGGCTGAAGACAATTGGGAAAAGAACTTAAAAACTAAGATAAGTCATCTGGAGACAGAGGCACTTCAACTAAAATGAAAAACTAGTGTCTTGACAGCCAAAATCAACCAGCTGGAAAATGAGGCAAAGGAGATGAAAATTAGACAAAGGAGATGAAAGGCAATGTAAAGAAAATGAAAGATGACCTTCAAAGAAAATCAGACCAGAAGGAAAAGGATGACCAAAAATCCAGGGATGAAATCCAGTCTTTAAGAACCAGAATACAACAACTGGAATTAAGTGACCTCACAAGGCATCAGGACACTATAAAACAAAACCAAAAGAATGAAAAATTGAGAAAAATATGAAGCATCTCATTCACAAAACAGATGATTTAGAAAATTGTTTGAGGAGAGACAATTTAAGAATCATTGGCCTATCAGAAGACCATGACAAAAGAAAAAGCCTGAACATAATACTACAGGAAATTATTCAAGAAAACTGCCCCAATATCCTAGAACAAGAGGGAAAAGTGGAGATTGAAAGAATCCACAAATCACTTCCTGTACTTAATCCCCAACTGGCAACACCCGGGAATGTTATAGCCAAATTCGAAAACTATCAGACCAAAGAAAAGATATTACAAATCTATACAAATATATAAAAGCTGCCAAGAAGAAGTCATTCAGATACCACAGAACTACAGTGAGGATAACCCAGGATCTGGCTGCATCCACACTGAAGGACCGAAAGGCATGAAATATGATATTCTGGAAAGGGAGGGAACTAGGTCTACAACCAAGAATCAACTACCCAGCAAAACTGACTATATTCTTACAGGAGAAAGTATGGTCATTCAATACAATAGAAGAATTCCAATCATTCGTAAAGGCCAGACCTGAACAGAAAATTTGATGTCCAAGCACAGAATTCAAGAGAATCATCAAAAGGTAACTAAAAAAGAGGGAAAAAAGAAAAACAAAACAAAACAAAAACAAAAACAAATTCAAGAGATTCAGTAAGTTAAAATGATTTAACTTGATGAAATGATTAACTCAGAAAGTTCTAAAATGTATCCCTATAATAAAAAAGGTCATCAGTAACTCTTAAAAACTGTTGCTATCACCTGGACAGGTAGAAGAATTACACTTAGAGGGAATAGTGACAAACTGTATAGGATGAAAGGACAATTGTCATGTCTAAAGACCCCTTAAAATCAATTTGAGATATTTAGCCCATTAAATTCTCTAAAGGTGTTAACCAGGTTGAAGGAGTCCATCATCACCTGTGTGACAATTTAACAAAGCCAAAATGGAAGAAAAGGCTGATTATGGGCTTTTACATAATTTTACAATAATTTGTTCAGTAGTTATAGGGGCAAAGTAACAGAATATATCTAAGAGTTAAAACACAGTAGATTAAACTGTTTCAGTATAACAGAATAGTATTGAATATATTAATATATGAATTTAAAACAAAAAATTATATCTTAAAGAAGAGAATCATCAAAATACAATAAAAACAGAGACTTTCATAAAACAGTATAGTATGAAAAGGCTTAAAATTTTCACCTCTTTCAATTCTTTAAAGTTCCTTTCTCTATCCATCCAGATTCCTTTTCTCAGATTTTTTTGGCTCTCCCCTAGTGAGGGAGAATTCCTCTCTGAACATGGTGAGGAGGAATCCCAAATTGGATGAATCTTAGAGACTTGGCAGGCCCAAATGGCAAAGGGTTTTAGGGAGATGGGTTTTCTCTGAATCTTAGGCAAGATAAGTGAAAGGATCTGTATACTCATGAAAAAAACATCCTAAAAGTGGAAGCTGTTTGAAATAGGTAATGCATTGGTCTTTCAATAAATGAGCCATGCTTATAATTTACTTCCTGTTGTTAGAGTAACTTTCTTCTTCCCTTCCCTCTGAGGTAAAACACTAGTTTCCCCAGCCACATGCAGAGGGAGTTAGGAGGCTAATCATTGCCTAAGGAAAATACGCCCCAGTTTTTACCAACTTCTCAGAGAGTGGGTCCAAGGACTCCTAGCTTCTCAGCAGCAGCCAAACAGGAAAACAACAGTAGTTGAGGTTGGGGCCGGAGATCAGGAGGAGGATTCAGGAGTAGGAGCAAGCAGTATCAGGAAGAGAAGCAGCCCGCTGGGATTTAACAGCAGGAGCAAGCAGAATCAGGAGTAGCAGTGCCAGAGGCAGCAGCAAGGAACTGAGGAACATGGGCTCAAGCAGATGGGTGAAAGAAGTGGCTTATCTTTTCTCTGGCAAGAGTCCTGGGCTAAGTTCTTCAAACTTGTAGTAGCCAGTAGGGTGGGCAACCAAAAAAAAACAGGGAAAGAAAAACAAAAATAAAGCAAAAAACCCAACAAACAAAACTGGCAAGAGTGGGGCAGGAGCTCAGGTAGAGAATTTCGAGTTCTCTGGGAGTTCCAGAGATAAGTGGGGTGGGGTTTGGGTGGCAAAAAGACTTGGCAGGAGAAACATGGCTTAAAAATATATCTAGACTATTTTAAAAAATTGAGAATTTTTCTCATCCCTTCTGGTTGCCAAAAACTATAAAAATTAAAATTAAGCCTCAATAATAAAAATTATGTATTTTTGGAAGTTTACGAATGATCATTAGAAATCAAGGAATTACAAAATAAAGACCATGTGCCCATGACTGATCAGCTAGTTCAAATGCCTGCCTTACCACCACCAAGCTTGGGACAAGAAGTAAAGAGGCAGGACCTTCCACATCCCCACCTGATATTCCTCATGTACAAGAAGTACATAATGACAAGAAGTCAGTGGACTCCTGGGAAATGTAGTTCATTTTTAGGATAAAAGATTTTCAATTATACAAAATCTATGTATCTATGATAGATTCTTGATGAAGAGCATCCTTGTCTTGATTTTTCGCATTCTTTTTTCCTTTTTCTAACTTCATTTCAGAACCCAAGCACTTTGGAGCCATAGAGTTCTAGAGCCTTTTCTATGACTTCAGCAGATTAGAATTCTATATAACCAAATTTTCTGGTAGCATCAATGTGGATAGCCACAACTATAATGTGCTTTTGGGCTAAAAATAGTCTGTGATGCTAGTTATTTTTTTCTTGCTTTCTGAGGAATGGTTTTCCTGAGGTTCAGGTTACTATCGAAGAGATTGAAATTTGTATGTGGTTCAGCTTCTAATTTTTGTTTCTTGGCTTTGAGGGCTTTTTGCTCCTCCTCTTCCTCTTCTTTCTCCTCAGATTCCTTGGATTTCCCAGCTTTCCCAGGGGTAGCTTTCATGTCTGTAAATAGCTTTTCCTTTGGCAAGTATGGTATTAATAGCATATTCTTCAGAGAGAGTTATCTTTATTTTCTTCCTCATCACTATCATCTTCCTTCTCATGCTCTTCCTCCTCATAGTCAAAAACTCATTGGCCTGTAACTGTGCACATTTTTTGTTTGTGGCATCTGATGGCTCAAATTCTTCATTCTCCTCATCTTCTCTGTCATCTTCACATTTACTGTCTTCTTTCTTGACAGGCTCCTCATTTTCTGCCCCTTTGGAGTTGGACATGATGCTGTTTTAGCTGGAATGGTCACCTCTTTAGCTGGAGTGGCAACTTTCTTGTCTGGTATGATGACTGCTTTGGCTGAGTTAGCAGCTTTCTTGGCCCTGGCCATGGTGGGACTTTTTATCAGAAGTCATGGCTACTTTCTTGGCACATATGGTGGCAACAACAGCTGTTCTGGCTGATGGTACCTCCACTGCTTGTGTGGTCACAGTCTTATTGTCTTTCTTCTGAGGGACCGCAACCTTTTCTCCACTGCTTTCTTTTCCATCTTCTGACATGTCCTCCCACTCCTCACTGTCTCCCATCTCCTTTGGAGGAAAAAGCATTTTCTTTGGTTCACTTGGATTTTAGCAGCCTTTCCAAGCTTCACTATGTTGGTGAGCACATGACTAGGAGTTTGGAGAGTGCAGATCCATTGGCAGAGGCCCAGAAAATGTGGTGGTGGCAGAAAGCACAGGGAGAATTTGGGGCACAGTGAGCATCCCTTTGCTGGCAGAGACTGAGATGAAAGATTCAAGTGTGTTTGAGAAAATATTTTTTTTTCTTGCATTATTTCATTTCATATCCAGAACAGTCCTGTAAGGTAAGTCAATCATATATTTACTCCTATTCTTTCACTAAGGAGGAAACAGAGCCACAAAGTGGTTTGAATGATTTGTCTAAAGTTTTACATTAATTCAGGGAGAGAGATTGGATTAAGACCCCCTATGTATATATTTCCATAAAACTCATCCTCACCTAACCACTGAATGAAGAAATTATTCTAGTCTGTTCTGATGGCCACACTGGTGGTTTAATTTAGCTTGGCAAAATGTCTACAAAATAATTCTTTAGGCCTTCCTTCTGCCTACATTTTGTGGCACGACAAATGCTTTTCTTTAGAATAATTCAGAATGAAAGTTACCTTCTTAGGTCTTAGCAATGATTTGTATGCACTGTTTTGAAACCAAATACTCAAGCTCATCTCATCACTTGAAAACCATATAATTTTTATTTAGCAATAGAGAAAATCTTTTTCCAGTACTCCTAATAATTTTTCCTTTAGTTCTTTTCATTTTGAAATTTTATATTACATTCCTTTACTTCAAGAAAAGTATCATCCTAGGATTGGATGCTTTGGAAAATCTAGCACTTCCATAATGTTTTCTAGCTCATTTGCAGAAAATACAGTCTTGGTGCAAATATAGATCAAGGACATAAGGTCCCTTAGAAAAAATACTTTTAAGACTTTTAGCTGGCAGTCAGGACTCATTGATGTTTATTGGTGTATAAGTGAAAAAATGAACCCAAATGTAAGAGTTTAGTAATCCAGATTGATGTTTACAACTGTACTGAAAGTGACAGCTCTCAAAACATTAGGTGTATTTCTAAGATTGTTCATTTATGACTTTGACAGCGTGCCAGTAATAATTCTTGTAATAAAATGTGGATATAATTTATTAAGGTTCAAATATGGAATGATCTGTCTGAAATTCTTCAGGAGGAAATGCATTGTTTTCATCGTCGATGATCTTCCACGTATTGCAAAGAGAAACAAAGACATCAACACTGAGCAAATGGTCCCCCCACCTGTTCAGTAGGCTCTCCTAGGATTAATATCAGGCCAATAGAATAATAGGAATTCTTCACAGGAGTAACTGCAAATGTGACAACTTTGCATGAGAGGTGGATTTCAGTTTCCCTGGTTTTCAGCCATAGAGGTTGCTCCTGTGTGATTGATTGCATGGGTGAGTAATACCAGTTGGCAGACATTAGTAACACTTTGTCTCACTTTTTGTACAGTTGTTAGCTTTTCTATGTTTAGCATGTTTTCATATTTTAATAAGAATTCTGAAGCTGTATATATACATACATATACATATATTCAGCATTAGGCTGAGATGTGACACTTTGGATTTTGAGATAATTTATAGCTTCATCTGTATTTGACATAACGACAAGACATTTTCAACATATGGAATTATGCTCGTGAAGTTTAACCTTATTACATTCCTTTTCCAGCCATTTACATTTCTACACATCTTTGCATGAATTTTAGACATTTTGATTCTGTATTGCTCCCGCTGTTGGCATGCATTTGGATAAGATGTAGGCAGAAGACAAGAAAATGAGGGATAAATGGTGTTTTTGTTTTCCTAATAGTTGACCAACCAAGCTTTAGTTCTCTTTTGAAGCTGACAGATGAGGTACCCTAGTCTGAAATCCTTTGTGATTTCCCAGTCACTAGTATGAAGAATATTGTTACCCTCCACTAAACAATCTGATGAGGTGTTGGAAAGATGTGAGCTCTTTTGGCATTTTGCAAGGTGGGCTTACTCCCTCTTGGGAATTGGAATGTGTCCGTCAGACCCTTTATGCAGAATAC